>NW_021703767.1:109534852-109607804 GCF_005190385.1 Monodon monoceros | reverse complement strand
ATATAATATATAATTATATATTATAATTATATAATATATAATTATATTATATAATTATATATTTGTATATATTTATATATATTATATATTACTTATAATTAATTATAATTAATATACATTATATAATATATAATTATATAATTATATAATATATAATTATAATATTATAATTATATAATAATTATTATATATTATTATATATTATAGAAAATATATAGAATATATAGAATATATTCTATAATAGAAAAAAAAAAAATAAAAACACTAAATGAACACTAAATAGAAGGGAACTTCCTCAACATGATAAAGGTCATTTATGAAAAATCTACAGCTAGCATCATATTCAATGGAAAAAGAAAGCTTTCTCCCTTAGATCAGGAATGAGACAAGAATGCTCACTTTTGCCACTGCTGTTCAACATCTGGAAGTCCTAGCTAAGGCAGTTAGGCAAGTAAAAGAAATAAAAGGTACCCAAACTGAAAAGGAAGAAGTAGAATTATCTCTATTCACACGTCATGTTTCTATACATAGGACATCACAAAGAATCAACCAAAAAATTATTAGAACTAATAAAGAAATACAACAAAGTGGCAGGCCACAAGATAAACATACAAACCTCAGTTGTGTTTTTATACACCAGCAAGAAAAAAATCTAAAGAAACTTAAGAACACAATTTCATACATAATAACATCCAAAATAATAGAATACTTAAGAATAAATTTAACCAAGAAGGTCAAAGTCTTATGAATTGAAAACTACAAGACATTGCTGAAAAAACTTAAAGATTTAATTACATTCAAAGGCATCCCATGTTCATGGATTGGAAAACAATATTGTTAAGATGGCAGTACCTTCCCAAATGATCTACAGATTCAATGGAATCTTTATCAAAATTCCAATGGACGTTTTAGTGAAAATGGAAAAGCTGATCTTCAAATTTGCATTGAATTGCAGAAGGCCCAACATAGCCAAAAACAATATTGAAAAAGAAAAAGTTGGAGGACTCATGCTTCCTAAATTAAAAACTTGCTAACAAGCTACAGTAAAAAAAAGAAAAAACTAGAGTGGTACTGGCATAAGGATAGACATGTGAACCAAGGTATAGAATTGAGAATCCAGAAATAAACCCAAACATCTATGGTCAGTTGATTTTCAACAAGGGTACCAAGGTCATTCAATGGGGAAAATACAGTTTCTTTATCAAATGGTACTGAGACAACTGAAGAGCCACATGAAAAAGAATGAGGGTGAGTTCCTACTTCACTCCATACTGGCATACTTCATTTTATTTTGCTTTGCAGATAATGCGTTTTGTACAAATTGAAGGTTTGTGGCAACCCTGCATCAAGCAAGTATATCAGTGACATTTTTCCAACAGTGCTTTCTCACTTTGTATCTCTGTCACATTTTAGTAATTCTCACAATATTTCAAACTTTCTCATTATTATTGTGTTTGTTATGTTGATCTGTGGTCAGTGATTTTTGATGTCGCTATTGTAATTGTTTGGGTGCCATGAATATAAGACAGTGAGCTTAATTGATAAATGTTGTATGTGTTCTGACTGCTCCATTTATTGGCTGTTTTCCAATCTCTCTCCCTCTCCTTGGACCTCCCTCTTCCCTGAGACACAACAATATTGAAATTAGGCCAAATAATAACCATACAATGGTCTCTTAAGTGTTCAAGTGAAAGGAAGAGTCGCACATCTCTCACTTTATTGAGCTTCGATAAAAGTAAATCAAGAGCTAGACATGATTAAGCTTAGTGAAGAAGGCATGTCAAAAGCTGAGTTAAGCCGAAAGGTAGGCCTCTTGTGCCAAACGGTTAGCCAACTTTTGACTGCAAAGGAAAAGTTCTTGAAGGCAATTAAAAGTGCTACTGCGATGAACACACAAATGACAATAAGAAAGCAAAACAGCCTTATTGCTGATATGGAGCAAGCTTTACTGGTTTGGATAGAAGGTCAAACCAGCCACAGTATTCCCTTAAGCCAAAACCTAATCCAGAGCCACGCCCTTAAACACTTCAATTCTGTGAAGGCTGAGGGAGATGAGGAAGCACCAAAGTAAAGAGGTTGGTTCATGAGGTTTAAAGGAAGAAGCCATCTCCATAACATAAAAGTGCAAGGTGAAGCAACAAGGGCTAATATAGGCTGCAGCAAGTTATCCAGAAGATATAGCTAAGATAATTACTGAAGGTGGCCACATTAAATAACAGATTTCAACATAGATTAAACAGCCTTATATTGGAAGAAGGTGCCATTTAGGACTTCATAGAGAGAAGTCAACGCGTGGATTCAAAGATTCAAAAGAACAGGCTGACTCTCTTGTTAGGGGCTAATGCAGCTGGTGACTTGAAGTTGAAGCCAGTGCTCATTTTCATTTACAATTCTGAAAATTTAAGGCCCTTGAGAATTATGCTAAATCTACTCTGCCTGTGCTCTGTAGGTGAAATAAAACCTGGATGAGAGCACATCTGTTACAACATTGTTTACTGAATATTTTAAGCCCACTGTTGAGACCTGCTGCTCAGAAGAAAGATTCCTTTTAAAATATTACTGATTATTGACAATACAGCTGGTCACCCAAGAGCTCTGATGGAGATAGACGTACAATGGGATTAATGTTTTTTCCTATCCTGCTAATACAACATCCAGTCTACAGCCCCTGTGTCAAGGAGTAATTTTGACTTTCAAGTCTTATTATTTAAGAAATACACTTCATAAGGCTATAGCTGTCATAGATAATTCCTCTGATGGATCTGGACAAAGTAAATTGAAAAGCTTCTGGAAAGGATTCACCATTATAGACACCATTAAGAACATTCATGATTCATGGGAAGAGGTCAAAATATCAACATTAACAGGAGTTTGGAAAAAATTGATTCCAACCCTCATGGATGACTTTGAGGGGTTCAAGACTTCAGGGGAGGAGGTAACTATACATGTGGTAGAAATAGCAAGAGAAATAGAAGTGGAGCTTGATGATATGACTAAATTGCAATCTCTTGATAAAACTTTAACAGGTAAGGAGTTGCTTCTTAAGGATGAGCAAAGAAAGTGCTTTCTTGAGATGGAATCTGCCCTTGGTGAATATGCTGTGAAGACTGTTGAAATGACAACAAAGGATTTAGAGTATTACATAAACTTAGTTGATAAAGCAGCACAGGATTTGAAGGATTGACTCCTATTTTGAAAGAAGTTCTACTGTGGGTAAAATGCTATCAAATGCTGCATGATACAGATAAATTGTTCATGAAAGAAAGAGTCAATTGATGCAGCAAACTTCATTGTTGTCTTATTTTAAGAAATTGCCACAGCCATTTCCAGCCTTTAGCAACCACCATCAACATTGAGGCAAAACCCTCCACCAGCAAAAAAGATTAGGAATCACTGAAGGCTCAGATGATGAGCAGTTGTTAAAGTATTTTTAAACTGAGGTATGTACATTTCTTTTAAGATATAATGATATTTTATTGTATACTTAATAGACTGCAGAATAGTGTAAACCTAACTTTTATATGCACTGGGAAACCAAAAAAATTGTGCAACTTGCTTTATTGTAATATTTGCTTTATTGCAGTTGTTTGGAACCAAATCCACAATATCTCTGAGGTATGCCTGTATGCAAGTGTTACCTTAAATGGATCAACAACTTATATGTATGAGCTGAAACTATAAAACTATTAGAATAAAATATAGAAATAAATCTTCGTGACCTCAGATTTGGTAATAGATTCTTTGACATCAAAAGCATGGACAACAAAAGAAAAATGGATAAATTGGACTTCATAAATTTTAAAAGCTTTTGTTCTTCAAAAGGCACTATCAAGAAAGTATGAATGCAAGAAATACAAGAAAATATTTGCAAATCATATCTCTGATAAGGGTCTAGTATCCAGGATATATAAAGAGCTCCTGCAATTCAACAACAAAAAAACCCCAAATAACCCAATTAACAAATGAGCACTGGATTTAACATTTCTCCAAAGATATACAAATGGTTAACAAGCACAAAAATCTGTTTAATTTCATTAATTTCTCCAAAGATATACAAATGGTTAACAAACACAAAAATCTGTTTAATTTCATTGAGCATTAACCAAATGCAAACCAAAACCACAATGAAGTATCACTTAACACCACTAGGATGGCTATAATAAATTTTAAAAAATCAGACAGTAACAAGTGTTGGTGAAGATGTTCAGAAATAGAACTCATGTATATTGCTGATGAGGATGTAAAGTAGTGCAGTCACTGTGGAAACAGTTTGGTGGTTCCTTCAATGTTAAATGTAGAATTACCACATAACCCAGCAAGTCCATTCTTATGTATATACCCAAGAGAAATGAAAAAAATATGTCCACATAGAAACTGCTACTTAAATGTCTATAGCAGCATTATTCATAAAAGCCAAAAGGTGGAAACAACTGAAATGTCTATCCATAGATGAATGGATAAACAATGTGGTATTTTCATGCAATGGAATATAATTTTACTGTAAAAAGGATTGAAGAACTTGGATGAACCTTGAAACTGTTATACTAAGTGAAAGAAGCCAGACACAAAAGATCACATATTGTATGATTCCTTTTATATCAGATATTCAGAAGGCAAATTCAGAGACAGAAAGCCAAGGCCTTGGGGACTGGGGGCAATAGGAACTGATTACTTAAAGAATATGATGTATTCTTCAAGGACATATTAATCAGAGTTCTCCAGAGAAGCAAAAGGAATAGAATGTGTGTGTGTTTGTGTGTGTGTGTTTGTGTGTGTGTGTGTGTGTGTGTGTGTGTGTATATATCAGAAAGAAATTTATTTTAATAAATTGGCTCATGTAATTATAGAGGTTGGCAACCCCAAAATTTGCAAGGTGGGTAGGCAGGCTGGAAACCCAGTGAAGAGTAGATGTTGCAGTTGAAGTCTAAAGGCCATCTGCTGGCAGAATTCCCTCTTGCTTGGGGAGATCAATCTTTTGTTCTATTGAGGACAACAACTGATTGGATGAGGCTTCACATAATGAAGGGCAATCTGCTTTACTTAAAGTCCACTGATTTAAATATTAATCTTACCCAAAACACACTCACAGAAAAATCCAGAATAATATGTGACCAAATATCAAAGCACCATGGCCCAGCCAAGTTGACACATTAAACTAACCATCACATGAGGTGATGAAAAAGTTCTGAAACTAGAGAGAGGTAGTGGTTGCACAATATTGTGAATGCACTAAATACCACTGAACTATACACTTTAAAATGGTTACTTGTGAATGGAAAGGAGACCAAGATGGCAGATAGGAAGATGCTGAGCTAATCTCCCCCCACAAACACATCAAAAAAACATCTACCTATGGAGCAACTCTCACTGGAAACAAATTGGAGATTGGCAGGAAGATTCTGCTATAACCAAGGCTGCAAAGAAACACTCACATGGAATTGGGTAGGAAAGGAGGAGAAGCAATCAGATTGAGACCTTTAACTCTAGCAGGGGACACAGAAGAGGAGGGAGATATCAGAGGCTTGGAGCTCCTCCCTGGGGAGTGAGGGATTGGAGCCACATATTGGACACCCCACTCCTAAGGTTCAACACCAGGAAGATGAATCCCCTTAGCTGGTTTGAAAACCAGTACGACTTACAGGATAGCTGTTAGAAGCTAAGACCCCACTTGTGAAGAATGTATGCACATGCTTACTCCTGGGAATGGGGCGGAGGAAGCAGGTTGACATTGTCTGGAGCTCTGGCCAGTTTCCCATGAATGCCCCAGCAAGGGTCTCAGCCTACATTGGGCACCTACTCCAACCCCTCTTCTTCCATTGCAGCTCCCCACTAGGGCAAAAGCTGCTGTTGCTGAGGAAAGTGTGCACTTACAGAGGACATAGCTGACTTGGATCCAGCCCTGCCTGTGAACATTGCTGGTGCTTGTGGCGGTGGTGGATTGGGAGCTGTCTGGACCTCTGATTGGCGTGCTGGGACCATCCCAGTGTGTGCCCTGGCCCATGCCAGGAGCCCCTTCTAGCCTCTCTTGCTCTGGGACTGCTCCCTACTGGGGTGAAAGTGCCATTGCTGGGATGGGGGAGAACACACACTTATAGGGAATGGAACCAGCTCAGACCCAACCCTCAGGGCTTCTGTACCATCAGCTTGGGACCCAACCCCGCTCCCAATAGGGTGGTGATGGCCACTGAGCATAGGAGAATCCCTGGCTCATACCTGGCTCTGGCTCTAGGCCCTCCATCTCCAGCCCCACCTCCCATCCAGGTGATAGCTGCCAGCAAACCCAGGGAAAGATATGACCTGTGCTTATATCACATCCAGCTCTCTCACCAAAGCCACTGGGCACACACAGACTGCATGGAGATGCTCTCATACAAGGAAACTCCTTCAAGACTGGGATGGGTAGCTGTTTCACCTAATTTCGTAGAGACAAAGAAAGTTAAACAAAATGAGAAGACAGAGGAATTTGATTCAAATGAAAGAACAACAAACCCCCCTGAAAAAACAACTAATGAAACAGGTACATAATTTACCAGGTAAAGATTTCAAAACATTAGCAATAGAAATGGTAACTGAAAATGGGAAAAGAATAGATGAACACAGGGAGAATTTTAACAAGAAACTAGAAAATATAAAAAAGAACCAGTCAGAGCTAAAGAACACAATAACTGAAATGAAAAGCACACTAGAAGGAATTAACAGCAGACTAGGTGGTACAGAAGAATGCAGAAGTGTTCTGGAAGATAGAATAATGGAAATCACCCAATCAGAACAGCAAAAAGTAAAACAAATATAAAAATAAGTACAGTTTATGGGACCGCTAGGACAACATCAAGTGTGCTAACATTCACATTGTAGGGTTCCGAGAAGGAGAAGAGAAAAAGGGGTAGAAAATGTATGTGATAAAATTATGACTCAAAACTTTTTGAAGAAATAAAGATATCCAGGTACAGGATGCACAGAGTCCCAAACAAGATGAACTCAAAGAGACCCACACAAAGGCATATCTTAATTAAAATGGCAAAAATTAAAGATAGAGAATTTTAAAGGCAGCAAGAGAAAAACAGTCACATACAAGGGAACGCCCATAAAACTATCAACTGTTTTTTCTGCAGAAACTTTGCAGGCCAGAAAGGAGTGGCATAATATGTTTAAAATATTGGAAGGGAAAAACCTGCAACCTAGGATAGTACCAGCAAGATTATCATTCAGAATTGAAAGAGAGATAAAGAACTTCTCAGACAAGCAAAAACTAAAAGAGTTCATCAATACTAAATCTACCCTAAAAGAAATTTTAAAGGTTTTTTTTCTGAGTGGAAAAGAAAAGGCTACAACAAGAAGTAAGAATTTATAGGAAAGGAAAAATCCCACTAGTAAAGGCATATATATAGTAAAGTCTGTGGATAACCACTTAAATAAGCTAATATGAAGATTAAAAGACAAAAATTGTAAAATGAGCTATAACTGCAATAAACAGTTAAGGGATAGACAAGAAGATGTAAAATATGACATCAAAAGTACAAAACACGGGGGAGAGGAGTAAAAAATGCAGATCTTTTAGAATGTATCTGAACTTAAATGACCATCAGTTTAAAACAAGTAGATGTAATTAATGGGTCAACATATATGAATCCCTTGGCAGCCACAAATCAAAAACCTACAATAGATACACAAAAACTAGAGAGAAAAGAACACAAACGTAACACTAAAAAATCATCAAACCATAAGAGGAGAGACTAAAAGAAGAAAAGAACAAAGAACTACAAAAACAACGAGAAAACAAGTAACAAAATAGCAATAAATACATACCTATCAATAATCACTTTGTGTCAATAGATTAATATAGGATCCCCCAAAGCCTTCAGAGTCAAAGGTTTTACCCAGGATAGGTTTTTTTTCTTTTAATTTTAGTTTTAAAACAATTTTAGATTCACAGAAAGTTGCAAAAAAAAAAATGAGTATGGGGAGTTTCTGTTTATCCTTCTTCCAATTTTCTCCAGTGAAAAAAGTGCACTTTTTTATAGTGCACTATCAAAACCAGGCAATTGACATTGGTGAAATCTGTAGTTTATTCAGATCTCACTGATTTTACATGCACTCGTGTGTGTGTGTGTGTTTCTGAAATTTTATCTCGTGTAGGTTCTTGTAGCCACAACCACACAAGATAAAGAACTGATCCATCACTACAACACACTCCCGTGAACTACCCCTTTACAGCCACAATCGCCTCCTCTCTTACCCTCCATAAACTTTGGTAACAACCAATCTATTGTCCACCTCTATAATTTTGATATTTCAACAGTGTTATATAAATGGCATCATACAGTATGCAACATTTTGAAGTTAGCTTTTTCCCCTCAGCATAATTCTCTTAATTTGCATTCAAGTTGTTTCATGTACCAAGTTTGTTCTTTATTGCTGAGTAGTATTCCATGGTATGGATATACCAGTTTGTTTAACCATTCCCCATTGAAGGATATGTCTGGACTGTTTCCAGGTTTTGGCTATTACAAATAAAGGGGCTATGAACAATCGTGTATAGGTTTTTGTGTGAAAATACATTTTCATTTCTCTGAGATAAATGCGCAGGAGTGCAATGGCTAGGTCATATGATAGTTGCTTAGTTTTATAAGAAACTGCCAAAAGGTTTTCCAGAATGACTGTACCATTTTACATTCCCAGCAGCAATGTATCTGTGATACAGTTTTTCTACATCCTCACCAGAATTTAGCACTACCATTATTTTTTATTAGCCTTTTTGATAGGGATATAGTAACATCTCATTGTGGTTTGAATTTACATTTCCTTGATCGTTAATGTTATTTTCCATCTGTATATCCTCTTAATGTCTCTTTTTCAATTTTCTAACTGGAGTTTTGAGAGTTCTTCACATATTCTCGATTCAAGGCCTTTGTCAGATATATGGCTTGCAAATATTTTCTCCAGGCTGCAGTTTGTCTTTTCCTTCTCTTCACATAATCTTTCACAGAGCAAAAGTTTTTCATTTTGTTGAGGTGCAAATGATCAATTTATCATTTTATGTATTGTGTTTTTGGTGTTATAGGAAAGTTTTTAATCTTAAGTGTATAATTTCTTTATAATCCTCTGAAAAATGGAAAAATCCATGTGAGACATAGATGGACACTGGATGAATAGCAGATTAACCAGAATGCACTATTCCCTCACTACCTTGAGTAGGTGGGAGCATATGAAGAAATATTTTAAATTATAGAAGTTTAGTATGATATTGTGCTCATTCTTTTAAAAAATTTTTTTCTTGAAGTATAGTTGATTTACAACATTGTGTTAATTTCTGCTGTACAGCAAAGCAATTCAGTTATATATATATATATATATATACACATATATATGTGTGTATATATATATTCTTTTTTTAATATTCTTTTCCATTATGGTTCATCATAGGATACTGCATATAGTTCTCTGTGCTATACAGTAGGCATTCTTAACTGAATCTTTCAGGAGTATAAAGAAGAATTTAGATGTTATTAAATAATATCTGCAAAATCACTCTGCTGATTCACTGGCAAAAATGGTAAAAGACTATTTTACAAAAGTATGATTTTTGTCTAATTTTCTATTGAAGAATTATAATAAACTGGTTGAAGAAGTATTAGTTAGGGTACCCGATAAAATATGGACTTCTCAGTTAAACTTGAATTTCAGGTAAACGGCAAATACTTTTTTAGTATAAGCATGTTCCAAACACTGCATGAGACACACTAATACTAAAAAGTTATTTGATGTTTATCTGAAATTCAAGTTCAACTGTGAATGTCTTGTATTTTTATTTGCTAAATTTGGCAACCTTAAATGTAGTACACATTCTTTAAAAAAATAGGTAGTAATGAACTATTTAATGAAACCCTCACAAGTTAGATATGTTGAACAAATACCCTTTCTATGAATTTAACTTTTCTTCTTATTATTACATTTTGGGTTTACTCAATTGAAGTGGCATCTAAAAAGCATTTACATGAGAATCAAAGAATAATAAAACTGGAATGAACCATAGAGATCACCTAGTTCAGTCCTTTCAATTTATAGATGAGAAAACTGAGACCTATAGGGCTACTGTAATTCCAGGGAGAGAAGTGAGAATAGATGTCCCCTTCATAACTTCCATCAGAGTTTCACAATTCCCCATAATATCAGAATATATTAAAAGTACAAGAATTTTACAACCCATGCCACTTAGGGACCTAATAATTTAAAACAAAAGAAAATTTTTCAAGAGTTGACATAACTCATTGTGTGTTTACAGGCATCTGCATTAACACATTAAGTAGAAAAAATACAAATACTAGCCTACATGAAGTTAGTGTTTGTTTTACGAGGGGGATAGATATTTAACTGAGAAGAGTTGAAGCAATTACTTGGGGGTTCCAAATATGAGGGCAGAAAAATAAAGCCTTTTTAGTTAGTTTCACCTATTACTATCAGTAAATGGGAGCCCAAATCACCAGAAATAAGGATTCAAGGAAGAATACATACTAAAGATATTTTTTATAACCAAGGGTATTCTGGGTGGCATATCTACATCATGCTTTGTTATGGGTTTGTCTCTTCTTTCTCTTCATCTAATATTTGCTCATTCTTTCTCTTTTCTTTCTTAAATATTAAAAAAATCTCTCCATTCTCATGAAAAGCATATTACCAGAGGACTTCAGAGACATACACAAAATCTCTAAGAAGCACACATATTCTTTTAATATATACTTTAATTATTAAGTCCACCAAGTCTCAGTTCATTAAATGTTCTTTGAAAATATACATAGGTTCACAGCTATGTGGATAATTGGAGAAAGTATCAATTATGTGCAAGAAGAATGCAGTTTGATGGAATGTAGAACTGTAAAATAAAGGCAGCCAGACATTGGAGAATAAGAGATGATAAAAGAAGCAAAGCTGTAAAGGTCAGATCAGATTGTGAGATGAAGTAATGATGGGTTATTGAGCCTGTGTAAATGTGCAGAGGAAAAGCTCTGGCTGTCTAGTGTGGGAGGCAATGTTTTCTGCACTTAGCACTCAAAAGAAATGTAAACGTTTACCTCACAGCAAATGCTCAACTCATTTGTATTTATTCACATGATCTTCCCCTGTGTATTTCTATTTTGCATTTACATTCTTTGCAAAGAAAATAAAGAACTGTGCTCTCTCTGTGTCATTCAGTGTCCCCTCTCTCCCCCTTTATTTAAGGTAGGAATTTAGCTTTTCCAGCACTTTGGGGAATATATATTGTCCTTGCAGACCGCGACCTAGGTAGCTGAAGGAGCAGTCAGGGTTTTGCCTTTGGCTGATGAAAGGGCAGTTGAAATGCTCAGCAGTTACACTTTTGTTTCTGGGGAGCTGCTTCTCATTCCAATCCATCCTCTTCTTCTGTGTTTTGATTTTTTTAAATTGGAGATTCAGGGGGCACAGAAAAACAAAGTTGTTAGGCTTCCCAACTCTACAGGGCTTTGGCTATCCGGTCCTTCATCATCTGGATGTTTAACTCCAAAAATGAGACTGGAAAGGATCCTAAAAAAAATCACCTTTCAAATTTGCATATCGCCTCTCTCTCATCTATTCCTCAGTTAATATGAAGCCCCGGGCAAAGCCACCTTTTATTTATTTCAGTGGCAAGAAAGAAATGACTTTATTTAACTCTATCACTAATTTTTCTATCCTGTGGAAAGTCTCTGTGTGTTTTTAAATGTGGGTGCTGAACATGAAAAGAAAACAGAAAAAAATACTCTTATTATTCCTCCTTTTTCTTTAACTTTCAACATCATGTTTGTTGCCCTCACCACTGCTAAATTGAGAATAAAACTATCAGGAGGGAAGGGAAGGGATTCTGCAAGTAAAAGTTATTTTTGTTTAAAATGATTTTGAAAATTTATTTGACTCTAAAACTCATTAAGCATAATATAAAATGGATTAGCCATAGAAACCACTGGCATGCCTACTTTTCCAGTCTAAAGTCCATTTTTTGAAAAAATCAAAATTGTACAAAATTATTGCAAAAGAAATATATCTGGGAGCAGAACATGATTATATTGAAAAGGTAATAAATGATGAAGAACAAGGGTCAAGAATCTCCTGAAATATGTTTATCTACATGTAGCCACATTAATTGAAATACTAATTATATATCAGCTGACGTCTCAATTTTGTCTTAATAAGCAAGTAGTACATGATTCATCTGATTGATGCTCAAAGCACTTATAATAAAACACTGTTATTCTGCTGGCTATATCTAATTTTCTGTTATTTCAAATAAATAGATAAAAATTAAAAATAATATGATTATTAGCATAAAAATGCAAAAATGTCCTATCTGGACAAGATATAATCTTATTTTACTAAATTTAGAGTGGATAGTGGGAGAGAAGAGTCATCTAACCCAGTCTTTCTCAATCTTTACTGTGTATACAAATCTCTAGGGATCTTGTTAAAACACAGATTCTGATTCAGTCTGGGGTGGGACCTGAGATTCTGAATTTCTGAAAAGCTCCCCACTGATGTCTACACTTCTGGTCCCTGGACCAGGCTTTGAGTGTCAAGAATCGAAAATTTAAGGTATTTATATAATACCACAAATGTAAAGAAGAACCATAATACAAATAGGCTAACGTTAATAATTGTTTTATTTTAAAGTAACTAAGAATAGTTTAGAAATTATTCTGTTATAAAAACGTTAAAAGTTATTACCTAGGGAGTTATTTATTTAGATCAATTTTGCATTGATTGCTCTCTTTAACAGCTAGAATATTTTGTTCCTTTAAGAACATTGACTGTGAAGATCAAGCAGCCTTCCAGTATGTTTTATTAGGATTCCAGAGATCCGAATCTACTTCATATGTGTATTGATTATTGACTGAATAAATTTGACTGAATTATCTAAAAAGAATGTTTACTTCTACTCTAGACTATAGCATATGGTATAGGGCAATAGTTTTTAATCAGGAGTGATTTTTGTCCCCCAAGGGACATTAGGCCATGTCTAAAGATGTTTTTGGTTGTCACAACTTGGGAGGGCTGTGGGGTGGGAAGATTTGCTACCGGCACCGAATAGGTAGAGGCCAGGGATTCTGCTGAACATCCTACAGTGCACAGGAAAGCCCCTCACAACAAATAATAATCCAGCCAAAATGTCAGTGGTGCCAAGGTTAAGAAATCCTATTGTAGAGGATAAGAGAGATATGAATATGTCTTCTGCTTAAGGTGTACAGATATATATGAGGATGAAAGATCAACCTAAATGAAATAACTAGTGAATAAGTCTTGAACAGTGTTGTAGATAGGGAAGTAGGAACAGGATAGTGGAAGACATCGATTTGCTGTACTACTGTCAGAACAATTTGTAGAAGAGACAGCTCAGGAAGAAAAGTGGGCAGGATTTAGTTTAATAAAGACTAGTGGAAAAATAAAACAAATTGGTGGATATAACAAAAAAGAAACAAACTCACAGATACAGAAAAAAAAACTAGTGGTTACCAGTGGGGGAGAGGAGAAGGAAGGGGGAGAAGCATGAAAGGGATAGGGGACTAAAATGTATAAACTACTATGTATAAAATGAGCTACAAGGATATACTGTACAACACAGGTAATATAGCCAATATTTTATAATAACTATAAATTGTGAAACACTATGTTGTCCACCTGAAACTTATATAATATTGTACATCAACTATACCTCAAAAAAAAAGGACTACTGGAACAAAAGATTTATACTTTTTTCTAACAAAGTAAAGATGCTTCTCTTCTTTAAAACTGAAACTGTTAGCTTACTTGATAGGCAGTTTTGGAAATAAGCTTTCATAGAATTTTTTACTTGAAGGCAATTGAAGTCCCAACTTAATGAGCATGAAGTTACTGACTACGAGTGTGTCACGAACACATTCAAAGCATTTAACAACATTGCAACTTTCTAAAGAATGTTATTCATAGCAGGAACACCAAAAAAATCAAAATATTTACTAGAAGACTGAAGTTTTTAAAATTGTACATCTAGGGCTTCCCTGGTGGCGCAGTGGTTGAGGGTCCGCTTGCCGATGCAGGGGACACGGGTTTGTGCCCCGGTCCGGGAGGATCCCGCATGCCGCGGAGCGGCTGGGCCCGTGAGCCATGGCCGCTGAGCCTGTGCGTCCGGAGCCTGTGCTCCGCAATGGGAGAGGCCACAACAGTGAGCGGCCCGTGTGCCGCAAAAAAATAAAATAAAATAAAATTGTACATCTAATTGATTAGTTTTTTATTTTATTTCTAATACCTCCATGGAGGTATGAAAATCCCAGGAGGAAAAAGAAAAAAAAACTGATCATGGTGAATGGGTGGGTTGGTAAAGTTGTACTTTCTTTTTATGTAGTAATTTTTTATTCCTGGGAGATATCATATTCATAATATTTATAAATATTATAAGTATTTAATGAATATTACATAGGATATATAAAAATGAAAAATCCATTTAAAATAATAGATTCATATTGTGATATTATATGTTACTCTCTAAGATATTTCCAAAACATGGTATGCACTAAGAAGTACATTTAGAGGAATACAGTTGATCCTCATTATTCACAGATTCCATATTTGCTAATTCACCTACTCACTAAAACTTATTATACCCTGAATCAGTACTCACAGTCCTGGTTATTTGTGCAGAGGAGCAAAAAATTTGAGTCACCCACCACACACGTTCCCTTCCTAGTCTATTTAGTGTCATGTTTTTTGAGATGTTTTCTTTTTGTTGGTTATTTCACCACTTCAAATGTCCCCCAACATAGTGCTGAGGTGATGCTGGGCAGGCTTCTAAGCACAGGAAGGCTGTGATGTGCTTTGCGGATAAAATACGTGTCTTTGTTAAGCAGATTTCAGGCATGTGTTATAGCACTGCTGGCGGTGAGTTCAATGCTAATGAATCAACAATATATATTAAATTAAGTATCTATAAACAGAAACACAACGTTAGATACTGCTCAGTTGATCAAAATGTCATGAACAGAGGCTCAAATAAATCTAACCCTGTATTTCCTCAAGGGGCAAAGTTTCATTACTCACTAATTCAGTACTTGACAATCTTCATCGAGACTTTATAGAATATAACTAACCACAAATAAGAAAAATTAACTGCATTAGTACTATCTATAACAACCATTTTAGCTAACTGAATATTTTTACTTGATGTTTTCTTTTCATAGAATAAATGACAAGTTCCATCACATCCGTCATGGACCAGATGGTATCATCTTTTGACTGGGTTATTGCAGTAGCCTCCACCCTGGTTCCCTATGCCTGTTCTCTACACAGCAGATTGTAAGTCATATTATTTCTTTTTTTTAAAATTCCCTTTCAATATATCCAGACTTGGGTTTGCTGGATCATGTGGAACTTTTATGTTAAATTTTTTGAGGAAACTCCGTACTCTTTTCCAATATTGATTTATTTTTTTTAAACATCTTTATTGGAGTATAATTGCTTTACAGTAGTATGTTACTGATCATGTGGAACTTTTATGTTAAATAGTTTGAGGAAACTCCGTACTCTTTTCCAATATTTATTTATTTTTTTAAACATCTTTATTGGAATATAATTGCTTTACAATGGTATGTTAGTTTCTGCTTTATAACAAAGTGAATCAGTTATACATATACATATATCCCCATATCTCCTCCCTCTTGTGTATCCCTCCCACCCTCCCTATCCCACCCCTTTAGGTGGTCACAAAGCACCGAGCTGCTCTCCCTGTGCTATGCGGCTGCTTTCCACTAGCTAGCTGTTTTACATTTCCTAGTGTATATACGTCCATTCCACTCTCTCACTTTGTCCCAACTTACCCTTCCCCCTCCCCATATACTCAAGTCCATTCTCTAGTAGTTCTGTGTCTTTATTCCCGTCTTGCGCCTAGGTTCCTCATGACCATTTTGTTTTTTTTTAGATTCCATATATATGTGTTAGCATACTGTATTTGTTTTTCTCTTTCTGACTTACTCCACTCTGTATGACAGACTCTAGGTCCATCCACCTCACTACAAATAACTCAATTTCATTTCTTTAAATGGCTGAGTAATATTCCATTGTATATATGTGCCACATCTTCTTTATCCATTCACCTGTTGATGGACACTTAGGTTGCTTCCATGTCCTGGTTATTGTAAATACAGCTACAATGAACATTGTGGTACATGAATTTTTTTCTTTTTTTTTTTTTGCGGTACACGGGCCTCTCACTGTTGTGGCCTCTCCCGTTGCGGAGCACAGGCTCTGGACGCGCAGGCTCAGCGGCCATGGCTCACAGGCCCAGCCACTCCGCGGCATGTGGGATCTTCCTGGACCGGGGCATGAACCCATGTCCCCTGCATCGGCAGGCAGACTCTCAACCACTGTGCCACCAGGGAAGCCCGTACATGAATTTTTTGAATTATGGTTTTCTCAGGCTGTATGCCCAATAGTGGGATTGCTGGGTCGTATGGTAGTTCTATTTTTAGTTTTTTAAGGAACCTCCATACTGTTCTCCATAGTGGCTGTTTCAATTTACATTCCCACCAACACTGCAAGAGTGTTCCCTTTTCTCCACACCCTCTCCAGCACTTATTGTTTGTAGATTTTTTGATGATGGCCATTCTGACTGGTGTGAGATGATACCTCATTGTAGTTTTGATTTGCATCTCTCTAATGATTAATGATGCTGAGCATTCTTTCATGTGTTTGTTGGCAATCTGTATATCTTCTTTGGACAAATGTCTGTTTAGGTCTTCTGCCCATTTTTGGATTGGGTTGTTTGTTTTTTTGATACTGAGCTGCATGAGCTGCTTGTAAATTTTGGAGATTAATCCTTTGTCAGTTGCTTCATTTGCAAATATTTTCTCCCATTCAGAGGGTTGTCTTTTCATCTTGTTTATGGTTTCCTTTGCTGTGCAAAAGTGTTTAAGTTTCATTAGGTCCTATTTGTTTATTTTTGTTTTTATTTCCATATTCTCTAGGAGGTGGGTCAAAAAGGATCTTGCTGTGATTGATGTCAAAGAGTGTTCTGCCTATGTTTTCCTCTAAGAGTTTAATAGTGTCTGGCCTTACATTTAGGTCTTTAATCCATTTTGAGTTCATTTTTGTGTATGGTGTTAGGGAGTGTTCTAATTTCATTCTTTTACATGTAGCTGTCCAGTTTCCCCAGCACCACTTGTTGAAGAGGCTGTCTTTTTTCCACTGTATATTCTTGCCTCATTTATCAAAGATAAGGTGACCATATGTGCATGGGTTTATCTCTGGGCTTTCTGTCCTGTTCCATTGATCTATATTTCTGTTTTTGTGCCAGTACCATACTGTCTTGATTACTGTAGCTTTGTAGTATAGTCTGAAGTCGGAGCCTGACTCCTCGAGCTCCATTTTTCTTTCTCAAGATTGCTTTGGCTATTCGGGATCTTTTGTGTTTCTATACAAATTGTGAGATTTTTTGTTCTAGTTCTGTGAAAAATGCCAGTGGTAGTTTGATAGGGCTTGCACTGAATCTGTAGATTGCTTTGGGTAGTAGAGTCATTTTCACAATATTGATTCTTCCAGTCCAAGAACATGGTCTAACTCTCCATCTATTTGTATCATCTTTAATTTCTGTCATCAGCGTCTTATAATTTTCTGCATACAGGTCTTTTGTCTCCTTAGGTAGGTTTATTCCTAGATATTTTATTCTTTCTGTTGCATTGGTAAATGGGAGTGTTTTCTTAATTTCAATTACAGATTTTTCATCATTAGTGTATAGGAATGCAAGAGATTTCTGTGCATTCATTTTGTATCCTGCTACTTTACCAAATTCATTGATTAACTCTAGTAGTTTTCTGGTAGCATCTTTAGGATTCTCTATGTATAGTATTGTTTCATCTGCAGTGACAGCTTTATTTCTTCTTTTCTGATTTGGACTCCTTTTATTTCTTTTTCTTCTCTCACTGCTGTGGCTAAATCTTCCAAAAGTATGTTGAATAATAGTGGTGAGAGTGGACAACCTTCTCTTGTTCCTGATCTTAGTGGAAATGGTTTCAGGTTTTCACCATTGAGGACGATGTTGGCTGTGGGTTGTCACATATAGCCTTTCTTATGTTGAGGGAAGTTCCCTCTATGCCTACTTTCTGGATGGTTTTTATCATAAATGGGTGTTGAATTTTGTCGATAGCTTTCTCTGCATTTATTGAGATTATCATATCAATTTCTCCTTCAGTTTGTTAGTATGGTGTATCACATTGATTGATTTGTGTATATTGAAGAATCCTTGCATTCCTGGGATAAACCCCACTTGATCATGGTGTATGACCCTTTTAATGTGCTGTTGGATTCTGTTTGCTAGTATTTTGTTGAGGATTTTTGCATCTATGTTCATCAGTGATATTGGCCTGTAGTTTTCTTTCTTTGTGATATCTTTGTCTGGTTTTGGCATCAGGGTGATGGTGGGCTCGTAGAATGAGTTTGGGAGTGTTCCTCCCTCTGCTATATTTTGGAAGAGTTTGAGAAGGGGATAGGTGTTAGCTCTTCTCTAAATGTTTGGTGAAATTCACTTGTGAAGCCATCTGGTCCTGGACTTTTGTTTGTTGGAAGATTTTTAATCACAGTTTCAATCAGTGCTTGTGATTGGTCTGTTCATATTTTCTATTTCTTCCTGGTTCAGTCTTGGAAGGTTGTGCATTTCTAAGAATTTGTCCATTTCTTCCAGGTTGTCCATTTTATTGGCATAGAGTTGCTTGTAGTAATCTCTCATGATCCTTTGTATTTCTGCAGTGTCAGTTGTTCCTTCTCCTTTTTCATTTCTAATTCTATTGATTTGAGTCTTCTCCCTTTTTTCCCTGATCAGTCTGACTAATGGTTTATCAATTTTGTTTATCTTCTCAAAGAACCAGCTTTTAGTTTTATTTAACTTTGCTATCGTTTCCTTCGTTTCTTTTTCATTTATTTCTGATCTGATCTTTATGATTTCTTTCCTTCTGCTAACTTTGGGGTTTTTTGTTCTCCTTTCTCTAATTGCTTTAGGTGTAAGGTTAAGTTGTTTATTTGAGATGTTTCTTGTTTCTTGTGGTAGGATTGTATTGCTATAAACTTCCCTGTTAGAACAGCATTTGCTGCATCCCATAGGTTTTGGGTCGTTGTGTTTTCATTGTCATTTGTTTCTAGGTATTTTTTGATTTCCTGTTTAATTTCTTCAGTGATCTCTTGGTTATTAAGTAGTGTATTGTTTAGCCTCCGTGTGTTTGTATATTTTACAGATTTTTTCCTGTAATTGACATCTAGTCTCATAGTGTTGTGGTCAGAATAGATACTTGATACGATTTCAGTTTTCTTAAATTTACCAAGGCTTGATTTGTGACCCAAGTTATGATCTATCCTGGAGAATGTTCCATGAACACTTGAGAAGAAAGTGTATTCTGTTGTTTTTGGATGGAATATCCTATAAATATCAATTAAGTCCATCTTGTTTAACGTATCATTTATAGCTTGTGTTTCCTTATTTATTTTCATTTTGGATGATCTGTCCATTGGTGAAAGTGGGGTGTTAAAGTCTCCTACTATGATCGTGTTACTGTCGATTTCCCCTTTTATGGCTGTTATCATTTGCCTTATGTATTGAGGTGCTCCTATGTGGGGTACATAAATATTTACAATTGTTATATCTTCTTCTTGGATTGTTCCCTTGATCATTATGTAGTGTCCTTCTTTGTCTCTTGTAATAGTCTGTGTTTTAAAGTCTATTTTTTCTGATATGAGAATTGCTACCCCAGCTTTCTTTTCATTTCCATTTGCATAGAATATCTTTTTCCATCCCTTTCAGTCTGTATGTGTCCCTAGGTCTGAAGTGGGTCTGTTGTAGACATCATATACAGGTCTTGTTTTTGTATCCATTCAGCCAGTATATGTCTTTTGGTTGGAGCATTTAATCCATTTACATTTATGGTAATTATCAATATGTATGTTCCTTTTACCATTTTCTTAATTGTTTTGGGTTTGTTATTGTAGGTTTTTTCTTTCTCTTGTGTTTCCTGCCTAGAGAAGTTCCTTTAGCATTTGTTGTAAAGCTGGGTTGGTGGTGCTGAATTCTGTTAGCTTTTGCTTGTCTGTAAAGGTTTTAATTTCTCCATCGAATCTGAATGAGATCCTTGCTGGGTGGAGTAATCTTGGTTGTAGGTTTTCCCCCTTCATCACTTTAAATATGTCCTGCCACTCCCTTCTGGCTTGCAGAGTTTCTGCTGAAAGATCAGCTGTTAACCTTATTTGGATACTCTTGTATGTTATTTGTTGTTTTTCCCTTGCTGCTTTTAATATTTTTTCTTTGTATTTAATTTTTGATAGTTTGATCAATATGTTTCTTGGCGTGTTTCTCCTTGGATGTATCCTATATAGGGCTCTCTGTGCTCCTGGACTTGATTAACTATTTCCTTGCCCATATTAGGGAAGTTTTCAACTGTAATCTCTTCAAATATTTTCTCAATCCCTTTCTTTTTCTCTTTTTCTTCTGGGACCCCTATAATTCGAATGGTGATGTGTTTATTTTTGTCCCAGAGGTCTCTGACACTGTCCTCAATTCTTTTCATTCTTTTTTCTTTATTCTGCTCTGCAGTATTTATTTCCACTTTTTTATCTTCCAGGTCACTTATCCATTTTTCTCCCCTCAGTTATTCTGCTATTGATCCCATCTAGAGAATTTTTAATTTCATTTATTGTGTTGTTCATCACTGTTTGTTTGCTCTTTAGTTCCTCTAGGTGCTTGTTAAATGTTTCTTTTATTTTCTCCATTCTGTTTACAAGATTTTAGATAATCTTTACTGTCATTATTCTGAATTCTTTTTCAGGTAGACTGCCTATTTCCCCTTCATTTCTTCGGTCTGGTGGGTTTTTACCTTGCTCGTTCATGTGCTGTGTGTTTCTCTGTCTTCTCATTTTGCTTAACTTACTGTATTAGGGGTCTCCTTTTCAAAGGCTGCAGGTTCGTAGTTCCCATTGTTTTTGTTGTCTGCACCCAGTGGCTAAGGTTGGCTCAGTGGGTTGTGTAGGCTTCTTGGTGGAGGGGACTAGTGCCTGTGTTTTGGTGGATGAGGCTGGATCTTGTCTTTCTGGTGGGCAGGTCCACGTCTGGTGATGTGTTTTGGGATGTCTTTGGCCTTATTATGATTTTGGCAGTGTGTCTGCTAATGGGTAGGGCTGTGTTCCTGTCTTGCTAGTTGTTTGGCATAGGATGTCCAGCACTGGAGCTTGCTGGTCGTTGAGTGGAGCTGGGCTTTGGTGTTGAGATGGAGATCTCTGGGAGATTTTCGCCGTTTGGTATTACGTGGAGCTGGGAGGTCTCTTGTGGACCAATGTCCTGAACTTAGCTCTCCCACCTCAGAGGCACAGCCCTGCTACCTGGCTGGAGCACCAGGAGCCTGTTATCCACACGGCTCAGAATAAAAGGGAGAAAGAGAAAGAAAGAATGAAAGAAGAAGATAAAATAAAGTTATTAAAAGAAAAAATAATTATTAAAAAAAATTTTTTTAAGGAATAAAAAAGAGAAAGACTTAAAGAAAGAAAGAAGACAGCAACCAAACCAAAAAACAAATCCACCAGTGATAATGAGCACTAAAAACTATACTAAAAACAAACAAAAAACACAGAGAGATCCCTAGGACAAATTTTAAAAGCAAAGCTATACAGACAATATCACACACAGAAGCATACACATACACACTCACAGAAAGAGAAAAAGGGGAAAAATATATATCTTGTTGCTCCCAAAGTCCACCTCCTCAATTTGGGATGATTCATTGCCTATTCAGGTATTCCACAGATGCAGGGTACATCAAGTTGATTGTGGAGATTTAATCCGCTGCTCTTGAGGCTGCTGGGAGAAATTTACCTTTCCCTTCTTTGTTCGCACAGCTCCCGGGGTTCAGCTTTGGATTTGGCCCCGCCTCTGCTTGTAGGTCGCCTGAGGGCATCTGTTCTTCCCTCAGAGAGGACGGGGTTAAAGTAGCAGCTGATTCGGGGGCTCTGGCTCACTGAGGCCGGGGGTGGGATGGTGGTGGGGGTGGGAGGGGCATGGAGTGTGGGGCGAGCCTGCGGTGGCAAAGGCCGGTGTGATGTTGCACCAGCCTGAGGCGCACTGTGTGTTCTCCCAGGGATGTTGTCCCTGGATCACGGGACCCCAGCAGTGGCGGGGTGCACAGGCTCCCGGGAGGGCAGGTGTGGGTAGTGACCTGTGCTTGCACACAGGCTTGGTGGCTCAGCAGCAGCCTTAGTGTCTCATGCCCGTCTCTGGGGTCCATGCTGATAGCTGCGTCTCTGCCCGTCTCTGGAGCTCCTTTAAGCGGTGTTCTGAATCCCCTCTCCTCGCGCACCAGGAAACAAAGAGGCAAGAAAATGTCTCTTGCCTCTTCGGCAGCTCCAGGCTTTTTCCCGGCCTCCCTTCCGGCTAGCTGTGGTGCAGTAGCCCCTTCAGGCTGTGTTCACGCCGCCAACCCCAGTCCCCTCCCTGCGCTCAGACCAAAGCCGAGCCTCAGCTCCCAGCCCCGCCCACCCCGGCGGGTGAGCAGACAAGCCTCTCGGGCTGCTGAGTGTCGGTCGACACCAATTCTCTGTGCGGGAATCTCTCCGCTTTGCCCTCCGCACCCCTGTTGCTGTGCTCTCCTCCGTGGTCCGAAGCTCCCCCCCTCCGCCACCCGCATTCTTCGCCCATGAAGGGGCTTCTAGTATGTGGATACCTTTCCTCCTTCACAGCTCCCTCCCACTGGTGCAGGTCCCGTCCCTATTCTTTTGTGTCTGTTTATTCTTTTTTCTTTTGCCCTACCCAGGTACGTGGGGAGTTTCTTGCCTTTTGGGAGGTCTGAGGTCTTCTGCCAGCGTTCAGTAGGCGTTCTGTAGGAGTTGTTCCACGTGTAGATGTATTTCTGATGTATCTGTGGGGAGGAAGGTGATCTCCGCATCTTACTCTTCCGCCTTCTTGAAGCTCTCCCCCGTATTGCTTCTTGATTCAAAGCCCTACAGTGGTTTTATCATTTTATTCAGAGTAAAACCCAACTTCCTTAGAATGAACTCTGAAGCCACACACCATTGCCCATCCCCCCCCCACCTGACTTTACCGCCTGTTATTTTCTCCCTTGCTATGCTCTCTCTGCTCCAACCTCACTGATTTCCTTGCTTTTTGTCTGGAAACATCTAACCCTGATATCTACGTGGCTTATTCCCCAACCTCCGTGAAATCTTTGCTTGAAAATCTTCTAAGTAAGACCTCCTCTGACCACTCTATTCAAAATTACAACCCCTCCTCTCCTACCCTACATTCCTACTCTATTTCTCTACTTTTTTAATAACACTTAGCACCTTCTAATGTTGCAAGCTTTTAAAATTTGTTTACTATCTGCAGCTGAAATATAGAAAGAATATATCTCTGGAAAGAAAATAACTTTTAATGTTTTCTTAAATTTTAGTTTTCTTAATTTTTGCCCAGTTTTGGTAATCTGAGAAAAATTAGACTCTTTAATGTACCAGCTTGTACCTCTAGCAACAATCACAAATAATTGTTGCAGTATTCAAATAGCAAATATTTATTGTTCAAATTATACTTTTGCACCAACTGTATATAAAATACCATATTGTTGTAATGTACAAACCATATAAATAATAGGTTTTTGCCTTCCTAAAATAATCAAGTGATTTTAGATTGGTGAATAGAATAATCACCAGACATATATTAAACATGACCAAATCCCTGTTTCTAGCTAAGTGACCTCTATTGAACACTAGACTTGTATATTAAGCTGTTTAATGGATGTTGTCATTTGGAACCTCAGTCTCCATACCACATTCCTAACTACTCTATTTTTTCCTCTTGCCACCTTGAATGAGACATGGGCTTTCTTGACCACACACACCTCTGCCTGGAACACACATTTTCCTTTGCCTGGAATACAATCCAGAAATCCCTCAACACAGATTGTTATCTCCTACTTATTCTGCAGGTCTCAGCTTCAATGTAGCCTGATTTTCCTAGAGTAAGTTAGGTGGGCCACTGTTTCCATAGTATCCTATAGCACTCATTGCACTTTACCTGGACCATTTGTTGAATGTAAGCTCTCTGAAAGAGCAAGTACTTCATGAGACTGGGTCTAGCGCTTAACGTATTGCCTAGCATATAGTAGGTACTCAGTATATATTTGATCAACTGAAAACAGTAGAAAAATGGTAACACAAATGCAGTAAAACACATCTTCAGAAATATTTAATGACATGGGAAAATGGTCAGATATGATAAGTAAAAAGTATATGCTATGAAGTTATATATAATGTAATTTCAATTTTGTAAAATAAGAAATATGCAAATTTTTACACTGAAAAAAGTTAGAAATATAACAAAATGTTTTGTTGGCAAAAAATTATGTGATTAAAAAAAACCTTCATTTTTATAATGAATGTATATTTGGTTTATGATCAGATAAAAACAAATTCTTCAAAAAGGGAAATCAGTATTATTTTGTATATTCCTGTTAAAAACATAAAGGATTAAAAAACATTATTTTACAATTCCTTTTAGTTATTTTTGGTGGAAGATTTTGACATTTTTATATTCTTTGTGGCACATGAAATATTTTTCAAATCAGATCCAGCAATCCTAAGCTAATATAGATTCTTCTAGGTTTGGAGACACTCATGAACACTAATGTAATTCTATAATTCTATATTACATTATATATTGTATGTAGTTCTGTAATGTAATGTAACTCCATTCTGTCAGGTCTGTGTTTTTTTTTAAAAGAACTGTTTCTTTCCTAAGTAATTACTTCTGAAAATATTGTCATTTTTCTTACTAATTAGGATATCAAAGGGTTTAGCATTAACAGCCTAATTTAAAGAATGTAAATGTGAATTACTTCACAGGGGAAGAATGCACAAAATATATCCATTTTGCTATTTCAAAGCTTAGTAATTCTTGCTGGCCTATTAATATTCAGCCTTCTTATATTTTTTACCTCTCAATTACATATTAAAAATTATTCTGAAGTGAAAAATACATTGTTCATTGAGATTAATTTTAACTTGTTTATTTCACAATAGCTTATACAGTACCCTCACATGCTTGGCAGAATGCTTTGAGAGTAAAAAATGAATGAGATATGGTTCCTGTCTTTGAGGTGCTCACAGTCTGTTGAGGGAGAAATATGACAAAAATATATATGATAATACAGCCCAGAAAATCATGTTATTTAGAGACAACAAAGTACTTGAGGCTCAAAGGGATCTGAAAGAGTGTCATTGAAGTCAGTACCTTTTACATCATTTCTGGTTCAAGCCGTAATTTCTTACCTTGTTTGGTATAATAGCCCCCAGCTGGTCACCCTGCTTCTATCCCTGCCTTTCTGCAATCTATTCTCAACACAGTGGCCAGAAGATACTTTCAAAAATATATTAGACAATGTCATGCTTTGCTCAGAACTCTCCAATGGCTCCCCCTTTTACTAAGAAGGAAACCAAAGTCCTTCCAAGTCCCTTCTGATTGCCTCCTCCTTCCCCATCGCCAAATTGCCTCTTTATTTTTATCTCTTTTATGCTCCCCTTTGCTGAATCTCCTGTAGCCACATTAATCCTGTGATTTTTTCAAATCTACCAGGATGTTTACACTTTGGGGACCTTACACTTGCCTTTCCTCTGCGGGAAAATCTAGACCCAGCATGATTCCCTCCTTACTTCCTTTAAGTTGTGATCACACGTTACCTCCTGTATGAGGCCTACCCTGGCCAGACCATGTAAAATTACAGCTTGTGCATTCAGACACTCCTAATTCCCATATACTGTCCTCATTTTTCTTATTTGTCTTGTACTTAGCACTATCCAGCATTCTTATTATCTCTCTCACTCAATCACAGATTATTTTATTCAATAACATACTGAATACATTTACAGAAGGGTATATTAAATGTTCAATAAATAATGAAGGAATGACTGAATCTTGTTTTTATTCTAGTAAAATCTTAGTTGTTATAAATTCAGAATTTGTGATGATTCTTCTTGGATTCATTTGAAATTTATGTTTACATTTTCTGTTGAAAATTGTGGTTCCTTTGTAACTAAATAACTTTTAAGTTAAAAAGAGAGAGAAAAGAGGGAGAAAAGAAATTATAGCCTTTGTAGGAAATCTGTTTTCAATCAATTTTTACTGAATTCATGCAGTCAATAAAAGAAAAGCTGATTTCTAGCTGAAAAGCCCTGCCTAAAATCTTGATAGTTATTTGTTGGTATAATTATGTTACTAAAGTAAAAAATTTAATTTTTAAAAATTGGTGAATTCTTTAGATGAACTAATTTTGGACTAGTCTCAGCTAATTGCTCTGCATTCAAGATAATTAAAATAATATTAAAAGAAATATAAACTGGAATGTTACAAGGATGTAGTCTTTAGTTTCATAAACTTCTGACACTCTAGAAATCTTTGGTTCCTGATGGAAGGCACTAATAAGAGCCTTTAGTCTCACTAATAGCTAAAGCATGTTCTGTTGGAAAGATACATTAGAGACACATTAATTATTTGAGGCAACTGGAGCACCATTATTTCACTGAAACATTTCAGTGACCTTGAAAAGGGGAAATGGAAACAATGGACTAGTAACAAAACCCTGTGGCATTAAATGATTTCTGCAAAGTCTGGAAGAATTAATGAGTGTGTAAGTGTTCAGTAGTCATATAAATTTGGTCCCTTCTCCAATTAATTCAATGTGCTGCATCCACCAAGTATGATCCTGAGCTCTCTACCAAGGAATCAGCGTTCAAGATGGCCGTAGCTCTGTCTCTCAGTGACACTTAAAGAAGTTAACTTTGTTAAGGAAAAAAAGACATGATGAAAATAAAGATCTATTTGGAATTTTAAAAGACCCAGGGCTCCTCCCACTCTTCCCTGGAGAAATTATCCAACTGCTGATGTGATTTGCAAAGGAGTCTTTCAAACTGCCTGCTGCCTAATTAGCTTTATGAAAAATACACATCAAACTTGTTTTGAGTGGTGGGTTTATTGTGTGGAAAATGATACAAACACACAACTACTGAATGAAAACAAGTAAACTTATCATCAAAGATGTTAGAATTAATCCAAAGAGCAGATGAGTAAGCTGGTCTTTCTTCTCAAATTGCCAAGCAGGTGGGAGGTATGAATTGGTGTCTTTTATGAGCACTTGGTTGAAATGAAGAGAGTGTGAGCTTCTCTCCGCCCCTGATTATTTTATGTTCATTTTAATTTTCAGTTCTCAAAGATATTTCAAAGTGAGATACTGTTCTTTCCTTTCCTCTTTCAAAGTTTCATCAATTAGTGTTTGACGCGTGTATGAAATGATAAGCATTAACTAGCATAATAAAGAAGCCGGAAAGCAATTTGTCTTTTACAGCCATATATTTCAAAAAGTAATCAGTGCTTATAAGTTCTTCCCAAGTCCTTTTTTTCCTAACAAATGAGTTTTTGTTCTGAAATTGTGAGATTAAAGAATAATTGGAGTATAAACTGAAAATGGTGCATATGGAAGGGTTTGGCTGAATTGATTCTATTTAGCATTTGGCCTCCTGTTTCCATCATTGCTAATTAAATGAACTCAATCTAGGCTGGAGATGAGCTAGTGTATGCAACATTGCTGTGAAATCTTTAAAATGCCCTAAATTGGAGAGAACCTATACAGTAGGAAGATCCCCTCTGGAGAGACTGGGGATCAAATGCCAATTCTGTCATTTTCTGTGGCATTGAATAAACAACTTATCTTTTCTGAATCTCAGTTTCCTCATTCTAGCATGGATATGATATAACATTAGAAATGACTGGAAGGATTATGGAGTATTGTTGCATGATGCTCCATAATATTAGGACTTCATCTTGATCTTCTTCTCTTCTATATCTGTTTCATCCTCCAAAGGACCAACATTGACCTTTTGATGCAGACCAGGACATATAACAGCTTCTCTCTAGTGTAATTGTCAGATTAAAAAGTATAAACGGTGGTGTCTGATAAATGCAAAATGTGCAGTTTTTATGTGGTTATATCTTTGAAAACTCTGTTTCTTTTGTCTCTATGGGATTATTCTTACATAAATCTGAGTTCACTTGAGGAAAGTTTTCAAAAAGCAACAGGAATATTTTTCAATTTAAGGTAGTTAAAGCTCTGACTAAATCATAAAAACAGAATAATTTTCTTCCCTAAGATATTAGTGTGGTGGGAAAGGTTGGTTGGACTACTTGGATGAATATGAAAAAGCTTAAATGAAAATATGAGGAGAAAACACTGTCATACATATGTGTTCTAATTTACTTATAAAATGTTAGCCTTCCCTTACTTCATAAAGAATAAATCCTCTAAACTTAGAGTAGGTTAGCACAAAATCCAAACAACAAATACCATTGCTTCATTAATATCACAATTCTCCCATTCTTCCTGTATGTTCACAAGTCCTTCATACAACCCCAAAGTAAAGCAAAGAAAAACAAAACAAAACAAACAACAAACTAACCTCCAATGTAAATAATGAAAAAAAACCAAACTACTACCAACATCATCACCACCAACTACACCAAAAAGCCAGGTCCAAACCATAACTAGCAGATATTTAGAAATAATTGTGATCATTAACATTACCATGTTTCAACAGCATAAAGACTCAGTTCAACTCCCTAACACCATACACAAAAATGAAATCAAAATGGATTAAAGACCTAAATGTAAGGCCAGACACTATTAAACTCTTAGAGGAAAACATAGGCAGAACACTCTATGACATCAATCACAGCAAGATCCTTTTTGACCCACCTCCTAGAGAAATGGAAATAAAAACAAAAATAAACAAATGGGACCTAATGAAACTTCAAAGCTTTTGCACAGCAAAGGAAACCATAAACAAGATGAAAAGACAACCCTCAGAATGGGAGAAAATATTTCCAAATGAATCAACGGACAAAGGATTAATGTCCAAAATTTACAAACAGCTCATGCAGCTCAATAACAAAAAAACAACCCAATCCAAAAATGGGCAAAAGACCTAAATAGACATTTGTCCAAAGAAGATATACAGAATGCCAACAAACACATGAAAGAATGATCAACATCATTAATCATCAGAGAAATGCAAATCAAAACTACAATGAGATATCATCTCACACCAGTCAGAATGGCCATCATCAAAAAATCTACAAACAAATGCTGGAGAGGGTGTGGAGAAAAGGGAACACTCTTGCAGTGTTGGTGGGAATGTAAATTGAAACAGCCACTATGGAGAACAGTATGGAGGCTCCTTAAAATCTAAAAATAGAACTACCATACGACCCAGCAATCCCACTACTGGGCATATACCCTGAGAAAACCATAATTCAAAAAGAGTCATGTACCACAATGTTCACTGCAGCTCTTTTTACAATAGCCAGGATATGGAAGCAACCTAAGTGTCCATCGACAGATGAATGGATAAAGAAGATGTGGCACATATATACAATGGAATATTACTCAGCCATGAAAAGAAATGAAACTGAGTTATTTGTAGTGAGGTGGATAGACCTAGAGAATGTCATACAGAGTAAAGTAAGTCAGAAAGAGAAAAACAAATACCGTATGCTAACACATATTTATGGAATTAAAAAAAAAAAAGAAAGGTTCTGAAGAACCTAGGGGCAGGATAGGAATAAAGATGCAGACGTAGAGAATGGACTTGAGGACACGGGGAGGGGGAAGGGTAAGCTGGGATGAAGTGAGAGAGTGTCATGGACTTATATATACTACCAAATGTAAAATAGATAGCTAGTGGGAAGCAGCCACATAGAACAGGGAGATCAGCTGGGTGCTTTGTGACCACCTAGAGGGGTGGGATAGGGAGGGTGGGAGGGAGATGTAAGAGGGAGGAGATATGGGGATGTATGTATATGTATAGCTAATTCACTTTGTTCTAAAGCAGAAACTAGCACACCATTGTAAAGCAATTATACTCCAATAAAGATGTTAAAAAAAAAACTCAGTTCATATGTAATTAGACAATATTAGAAGAAAAATTGGAAGAATAAAATTCTAAATGCCAAGATTTAAATTTCTAATACACTTCTGCTATGGCTTTCATATACTACTGAAAGTTTTGGGGGCGCCAACATTCATTCCTTAACTGAAAATTGCATTTATTGAGAACTGTTAATTTAAAATTCTTCAGCACATCCTTATAAGTCAACTACCATTTTAAAGAATATCTTTACTTTATTCTTATAACATCCCATAAAAAGGCATACTTATCTTTGTTTGACCAATGAAGAAATCTAGTTTCAGAGAATTTAAGTTGTATGCTCAAGGAGTCAAGTTGATAAATGGTAGGACCAGCTTTGAACCCTAATTTTAAAACTGGTGTTCATTTCATTCCACTATGGATTTCTCCCAATAATAACTGCCTTGCTTACTGTATAGGATTATTGTAAATAATGCGTTTTAAAGCATTTTACAAAACTGTGAAATTCTGTGCATATATGTTAAATATATATGTGATCTCTCTGTTTTGGGGAGATTCGATGAGAAACTAAGCCACATGTAAACAGTGTGGTATAATGGAAAGAACTTGATTTTTAGGATCAAATAGGGGGTTAAAATATGGTCCTTCTGGGATGTTATTTTACACCTTATATATATATCACACTGGAAAGGGATTCATGGCTTTGCCTTTGGTATTTTCTTCATTCACAGCATAATCTATGACAGCTGTTTCCTCTTCATGATTTATATCCCAGTCCTAAATTTTCAGAGATCCCTTCCCTGACTACCCTATTTAATATCTTCATTTGCATTAGACTACTCCCTACCATCTCCTCCAATTTCGACCTTTTAATCATGTTATTATTTAAATCACTGATTTTTGCTATTGTTGTTTGCTTGCTTATTGTCTTCTGGGAATCTTGTCTTTCTTCATAACACTGTAACCCTTGGTATACAGTTGGTGTTTAATAAATACATCTTAGAAGAGTATTAGGGTATAGGAGGTCTTCGTTCCATTTTAACGCTGGCCACCAGCTAGCTGTGTGACATAGTAAGTTACTTAACTCTTGTGGACCTCAGAATTCTCATCTTTTAAAATAATAGCAAAACTATAGAATCCACAAAGTTTTCAGATACATTATTGTCTTAAAATAAGGAAATGAGAGAGTCAGACTAAAAAAACATTTAAGTTCTTTTCAGTTCTAAAGTTTGATGTATCTAAGTCTTTGATGTATAGCTTATACTCAATTGGCCTACATGTAATCACATAGAAATATATACAAATATGTACAAAAATATATTGGGATTTGGAAAACTTATACTTTGTTTCTTTTCTTCTACTGACTATTCACACTAATCATGATCTAGGCATTCCATGACTATTATACCTGTATATGCTAGACATTGCAAATTTTTAAAGTTGAATAAAATATTTTTTAAATAGTATTTTTTCCTAGAATTTTAGTCAAGACCTTGATCGGAATTATGATCAGCGCTCAACAGTGTAAGCCTCTGAAGAATTCTGCCCTTTGGCTGCCTTTGTCATTGCATTTCATATTTCTCATGACTTAGAGTCTATTCAGATAGTAATCATCAACTCCTCAGTATTTCTTTCAGTCAGAATCATTTGCATATCACCCTCCCTTTCATTTTTTCTTTTTTTCCTAAAATAGCAAGTTAGGCTTCTGTAAGGATAACACTGTGTTTAAAACTAATTAAATCAAGTGAAGAACATGAGATTTTTGGTGATGACCCTGCTGAAATGATTGCTAAAATGTATTTCATTATTGAATTAAAGGATCGTGCCCTAGGAGAACAGAAGGACCAGATAGGAAACTCAGTGAATCTAATTTCATTAATATTTATTTTTCAAGTTTCCACTGCTAAATTATTTTAGGATTTAGAATGTTATCAAATAGCCTTTGGAGTAAAGTCAACTTTTTCTCCTTTAGGTGTTGCAACAATTTATCTAAAAGAAGTCCTTGGAGGGGTTAGTTGAATAGAAAATTGCATTTTTGTTTTCAGTCATTTCCTAATTTAAAATTTTCTTTACAATTCCTACCTCTCCAAAAATACTATTTATTGTAAGTGTACGAAATTAGGATAATCACAATTCTTGTTTCGTCACACATTTGCATCACTGGTCTATGACTTAAGGTATTTATTTATTTATTTGTTGTTTGTGTTTTTATTGGGTCGGCCAAAAGTTTCGTTTGTTTTTTTCTGTACGATGGTTCCAGTAGCACTTAGTTGTCTTTAACTTCATTCGAAACAATTTTGTTAGATTGTATGTGATAGCTGTCATATCAGCATGCATTTAAAAAAAGACATCAAAATTGGTGAATTTTTGTGTAGCCATTTTAATATTGAAGATGGAAGAAAAAAGCAACATTTTAGGCATATCATGCATTATTTCAAGAAAGGTAAAAACACAACTGAAACGCAAAAAAAGATTTATGCAGTTATGGAGAAGGTGCTGTGACTGATCAAATGTGTCAGAAGTGGTTTGCAAAGTTACATGCTGGAGATTTATTGTTGGACGATGCTCCACAGTTGGGTAGACCAGTTGAAGCTGATAGCGATCAAATTGAGACATTAGTTGAGAACAATCAATGTTATACCATGCAGGAGATAGCCAACATACTCAAAATATCCAAATCAAGCGTTGAAAATCATTTGTACCAGCTTCGTTATGTTCATCGCTTTCATGTTTGGGTTCCACCTAAGTTAAGCAAAAAAAAACCTTCTTGACCACATTTCCGCATGCGATTCTCTACTTAAATGTAATGAAAATGTTCCATTTTTAAAACAAATTGTGACAGGCAATGAAAAATGGATACTGTACAATAATGTGGAACAGAAGAGATCGTGGGGCAAAGGAAATGAACCACCACCAACCACACCAAAGGCCAGTCTTCATCCAAAGAAGGTGATGTTGTATATAAGGTGGGATTGGAAGGAAGTCCTCTATCATGAGCTCCTTCTGGAAAACCGAACGAGTAATTCCAACAAATACTGCTCCCAATTAGACCAACTGATAGCAGCACTCGTCGAGAAGTATCCAGAATTAGTCAACAGAAAACACCTAATCTTCCATCAGGATAACGCAAGACCTCATTTTTGAGTTTCTTTTTGAGTTTCTTTGATGACCAGGTCAAAACTGTTACAGCTTGGCTGGGAAGTTCTGATTCATCTGCCATATTCACCAGACATTGCACCTTCAGATTTCCATTTATTTTGGTCTTTACAAAATTGTCTTAATAGAAAAAATTTCAATTCCCTGGAAGACTGTAAAAGGCACATGGAACAGTTCCTTGCTCAAAAAGATAAAAAGTTTTGGGAAGATGGAATTATGAAGTTGCCTGAAAGATGGCAGAAGGTAGTGGAACAAAAGGGTGAATATGTTATTCAATAAAGTTCTTGGTGAAAATGAAAAATGTGTGCTTTACTTTTACTTAAAAACCGAAAGCACTTTTTGGCCAACTCAATATTTATGTTGTATTTACTTATGCATGTATGTATTTACTTATTTTAAAATAAGCATCCAAGAACCCATCATCCAACACAAAAACAAGAATATTGATAATAACTAACATCCACCTATAAAGTCATCCCCTAGCCTGTCCCAAATGATCTCGAACCTGCTTGTATCATAAATTTATCTAACTCCTCTACCCACCTACTCTTTGTTACCCTGATTTTTATCCTTACCATAAACTTCAGTCTCATCCACTACCCTTGGTCCACAAGCTATGTCTTGCTAAAATGAATCTTTTGAGGTTCTTTGGTTCCAAACATTGGAAATTGATGCTAGTTAATCAGAATTAACTAGAATTAAGCAGATTTAATATAATTTAATGGAATTAAACAGAATTAACTAGAATTAACATCTAGTCAATCAGAAAAAATATTGTTTTGAATATGAGAGAGTTTAAGCAATGGAAGGAGAGTTTAGGAATCAAGCTTTAAAGGACAGGAACTAAAGTAACAACTGCAAAAACGCATAGACAGGTTTTGTTTGGGGGGGGCATGAATCAACTCCAGTGCTTTCAAATGTGTGATTGGTCTGGCTTGAATCATGTACCACCCTTCTCTGGGAAGAGAGAAAAAACATCTTAATGAACTGTCCCACCAGACTGTATCCAATGGAAGAACAGATCTCCCAATGCAAATTTAGGTTATTTCATAAAGAAGGAGTTAAACATTGGGGCCAAAGGTAACATAGGTTCATACCAGAAATACTTTCTTCACTCCAGACTTTGGGGCTAGTCATTTTAATACATGTTTATAATCCCCAGCTGAATGTAACATTGCAATCTTTGACCTAGAACTCAGGCCCCCTTATTCCACGCCTATTAATGTTGAATTATATGTCATTACCTATATCTATTTGTGACCTTAAAAAATGGACCTTTCACATGGTTTAACTAAACATAGCTGCATAAGGAGCAGAAGTGACTCCCACACAGAAAGTTTCCTCTTTCTAGTTACTACAAGAAGAGCTCATTGTTATTATTTTTTTTTAATTTTTGAATTTGTAACTTCTGTGGTTAGTGTTTCCATTATGATGTACAGCAAACAACCTCAGATAATAGGATAGCATGGGCTATTAGTCAGAAAGATTTGGGTCTCAGTGCCCATAATGTTTACTAAGTGGGTGACCTCAGGGAAATTACTTCTCTGAAACTTGATTTCTTTATCTACTAAGCAGGAACAACTAATGTTTCTTTTCTCACATTGTCCTGCTGACTGAAAGGAGAATATGCATTTAAAATGCTTAGCATAGAGCCTGGCTCAGAGAAAGCATGACATCAATGTTAGTTATTGCCATTGAATAATGACACATAACTGCTGCAATTTGAAAATTCCCATATTGAAGCTTCAATCAGCTCAGCTAATCTAGGTTAGACAATAGAATTTATTTTGGGGACAGACATTCTCTTTTCTTCAGGTGAGTACATTCTGGTTGAAAGTATAAACTATAAACACTGCTTTGGGGAATCCTCCTTCAGACTGAGAATTTAAATATTTTGTTAAACAAGAAGAACAGTTCTATTCACAGGGCAGTGCCCTTGTAAATTTAGGGAAATGTGTGCACCTGTGTGAGACACCTGAGAGACAGCATTTTCTAGTTGAGAGTTTATAAGGGACCAGCTCTGAAAATTATTGATTGTGGTTGGGAACTGTGCCTGTGCTCTGTTCAAATAATGCCCTTAGGAGATCAGGGACAGAGACCCCATTACTTTATTAATCCCATACATCTTTTATTTTGCCTCACGTGTGGAATATTTTTTCTTGCCTTTGCTTATCTAAAAATTCAAAACTTCGTAACTGTAACACAGGAATAACATGGTCATGTGTAATTCTCAGAGTAGTTGTAAAAGTCTGCAATAAGGGAATGAATATAGAGTGACATTTTGTGCACCATAAATCACTTTATACAACTAAGGCACTATTATTTTAATTATGTTTATATTGTTTAGGGCAAAGGCAACACTGAGTAGTAGTTAACAGCAGGAACTCCAGAGCCACACTGCTTGAATTCAAATCCCAACTCTACCACCATGGGCAAGTGACTTGAACTTTAAGTGGCTTATTTTCCTGACCTATAAATTGAGGATAATAATGGTACCTTTCTCACTATTGTTTCTAGAATTAAATGTGTTCATATATGAAAAGCACTTAGAACAATGCCTGGCACAAAATAAATGATACAAAATAATGATAACTATTATTATTATTATTGTCTTCCTTGTTAAAGCTGAGGCAAGTTCTACTTTTCACATTTATTTCAAGACTCGTAAGTACAGCTCTAATCACACTGCTATGCCTTATTTATAAGTTGTCCTGGAATTATATTGTTGAGTGAATTATTCATATCTTTATATCTTCTTTTTGCATCTGGATTATGTGGTCCTTTGGGGGTAGGGCACGTTGTCTGCACTTCGTTATTTCCCAAAGGGACTAATAACTCTCACGTGAATTAAATCCCTCTTGCATTCTTTTTCACTTACGTATTGGTTTCTCTCAACCATTTTGCATTTTTTATTATGGCAGAAGAGCATGGAAAGCTGCTGGATTACACTGAAAGCACTTTTGGTATCACTTCCCAGTTCAGTTTCTTTGCACAGTGAATAATAGCTAGGGCTGTTGGGCCAACATGAAAAGGCACTCAAATTTGGTTCTGTTAGGACGAAGTTGGCTACTGCTTTCATGGATGAGATGATCAGAACATATTTAAAAAGTCTGTACCTCAAACATTCACTGTGAGGAGGACTCAGTTCTTGGCAACATACAGTCTCTCTCTCTGCCTCTCTGTCTCCCTCCCTCTCTCTTTCCCCTTCTCTCTCTCTCTCTCTCTCTCTCTCTCTCTTTCTCTCTCTCTCTCTCTTTCACACACACACACACACACACACACACACACACAAAACCAAGAACAAAAAGATATAGAAATGAATTTTCAAACAATTATTTCCAAATAATAGCTGAAAATTTTGGCCTGAAGCGTTTGTCATTAATAAGGCATATTATCAAGCTAGAAAGGTATATTAACATTTTTAGCTTGTTTAATAACTCTTAAATGTTTAGACATATGACAAGTCGTCCTCCATTTCTACTCTTTTATTGTGTTTAAAATGCTTTAATTCTTTAATGACAGATAAATGGGTTATACTTAATGTAGATATAATTTGTAGGGAACTGATTTCAGAGAGAAATGTCATGCTACATCTGTAGGTTGGAGTTTCATAAGTATTAATAAGTGTTTCTATTTACAACAATGAATTCATTCATCTAACAAATATTTATCGAGTTCCAACTGTGTCCAGGTATTCCTATAGGTACTGAAGTCACAGTAGTGAGCAAAATAGACAAAAAGTCCTTGCTTTGGAGGAGTTTATGTTCTAATGGGGGAGGAAGATAATAAATAATAGGTAAATATATTATGGGATCATTTAGTAATAAGTGCTATGGAGAAAAATAAAGCAGTGAAGGAGAATATAGGGCTGGCAGAGAGTGTTGCTAGTTTATATGGTAGCCAGGGAAAACCTTCATGGGAAGATATCATTTGAGCAGAAGCCTGAAGGAAATGAGGGAAAACTGCAGATATATGGGCAAAGAGCATTCCAGGCAGGTAGAGGCAGTGGTGAGTGCAAAGGTCCTGAGATGAGAGTGGAAGAGGCATATTCAAGGAACAAGGTGCTGGGGGAGAGAGGTAGGAGTTGAGGTCAGCAAGGGGTTGTGAGCAACAAGACTCCAGTGGTCTTGGTAGGGCATTCTAAAGACTTTGGCCTTTATTATGATTGAGATGAGAAGTTACTGGTGTTTTGAGCAGAGGAGTGACGTAATCTGAATCAGGTTTAAACAATACCTCTGGCTAATATTGCATTGAAGGATGGGAAATCTACAGGCTGAACTATCTGAATGGTAGAGTTGGGCAGGGATTCAATCTGGAGACATTAGGCCAAGCAAGAATCATCATTTTAGACAAATCTTAAGGAAAAGCAAAATCTTTCTTAAAGGGCAAACATTTAGATATTAGAGTATGAGCTACTGCTCCTCAAAGTATTTCATATTATACCAACATCCTTATAAAAAATTATATTTTCCCTCAAGGAGAAAAGATGCTGGATATAAAAGGTTTGAAATAAAGGTTTCCTGATGTTCTAAAACACAGTAGTAATATATCGAGTCACATAAATTATCACATTTAATTTTTCTGATGAAACACAAACTGCATATACTCTAGCTTTTAGAGAACAGATATATTCTGTCATAGAAGCCAAGAAATAAAATATTAATGAAAACACTTTAAATATGGATTTTGTAAAAACATAATTGTGAAATTGGGACAGATTTAAATCCAAACTTAAAATGACAGTTCTGTGGTTTTTATAATGTCAGTATCACAATATAAAAAAGAATATTCAAGTTAAGTCAATAAAGAGTGAATCATTGGTAGCTGTAAATATAACTTTGGCTTACATTGTTGGTAAATCGGAATCAATATGAAAGACTTCTGACAAAATCAGAATTCCCTCTTCCTGCCCATTCTTACCTCAACCCTTTCTTTTTGCATTTTGAGAATAAATACTGACATATTAATTTACCATAAGTCATAAAAACTGCAGTCTCTTGAGCAGATTTCCGTTTCTTAATTATGATCCTAGAGACTGTGGCTCATTGATTCTGTATGGTATTGCCTGTTATGTGTAAAAATTGTGATGCTATTTAAGATAATAATGCACTAAATAAACAGAAATCCTAATTATATGCTCTTGTATAGTGGATGCTGACCTATAATTCTTCAGGTATATATCTGCTTAGCTGAGCAAACAGATTACTATTTGCCTTGAAAAATAGAATGATTTTAGATACATACTCTTGTTCTCATATTTAATAGCATTTAATTCTGTTTCATATTGTGCAACCATGGGCCAAAAAATAAACTTTTATTAAATTTCTACTGTCAGGCACAATGCTGGGTGCTTAAGAGAAAAAACATGACTCAAAGGTCCTTGCTCTTAGGGTTATTGTATAATTTTTTTAATCTTTATTGAAGTATAATTGCTTTACAATGTTGTGTTAGTTTCTGCTGTACAACAAAGTGAATCAGCTATATGTATACATATATCCTCACATCCCCTCGGGTTATTGTATAATTTGGAGGAACCATTCTTCTGACAAGATTTAAGGTTTTTCTCCTTACTCTTTATAAGTTATAAATATATTTGTAATTTAGAAACTCTTGTAGAATTAAATTTAATTAGCATTAATAAGAACACATTTTTGCTCAGGGACATGCGAGGTGCTAGTTATAAAGACAGGAGATTCCTGTTCTCATGAAGGTTACCATGACTGACTAGAGAACCACACAGGGCAACTATACCAGAGTTTGTGAGTGGGTTGTCTGATTCTACTGTAGGAGCTCAGAAAGGGGTGAGACAATTATGGACTTGGTTTGGTCAGGAGTCATGAGGACATGGTTCTGGAACTATGGCCTGAGGTATGAGAAGTCTGTGAAATGCAGGAAAAGTGTTTCAGAGATTCAGTCTATTGAGAATAAGAAACTATGGCTTATGAATTAGAATTAAGGATTTGAGGAGAACAGAGAAAAACGCACTTGGGCTTAGGTTGCTTTTGAAAAGAAAACAACGAAGAATTGATACATTCGCAGGAGCAGTAACTGACTATTGACTGGAACACCGGATGCAGGTGCCTTACGAGGATTTGTACTCCAAAACAAAAATTTTTTTTTTTAACTGCACGTTGATAAATATTGAGTGTTTTCAAGTAATATCTTACAGAATGTATTTAGTGTCTTCATTGCGGAAATTTCTTAAATGTTCTTCAGAAGACAATGAGGTCATTCAACCAGGTTTCATCAGCCCCAGGCGGGGCAAGCAAAGGTGGTAGAGAAGAGCCCGGGAAGCTGTCAGAGCAGGCAGAGGAGGAATCCCAGATTTTGCACGGAACTGGCCACTGTAAGTGGTTCAAGGTGTGAATGGGATTTGGATTCATCTCCATGATAAACCGAGAGGGAAGCCCCGTGGATATTCTAGTTGATGTATTTGTACACCGAAGCAAATTATTCATGGAAGGATTTAGAAGCCTAAAAGAAGGAGAACTAGTGGAATTCACATTTAAAAAATCTTCCAAAGGCCTTGAATCAATATGGGTAACAGGACTGGTGGGAGCCTCTGTTTAGGAAGTGAAAGAAAACCCAAAGGGAAGACACTACAAAAAAGAAAACCAAAAGGAGACCGATGCTACAGTGGTGGTGGCCTTGATCGTCATGCTAAGGAATGTAGTCTTCCTCCTCGGCCAGAGAAGTGCCATTGCTGTCAGAGCATCACGCACATGGTGGCGAACTGCCCTCACAGAACTGGGTGCAGCCGCCCGCCCGTTCTCAGGGAAGACCGGAAGCAGAGCCCCAGCCACGCACTTCAACGTTCCCTCGAGAGGTGCGGGGGGGGGGGGTACGGCTATCCGTCACCACCGTTTCCTCAGGAGGCGAGGTCCGAGGTCTCAGAGTGGCCAGGCACGTCACCTGCAGAAGCTTCCTCCACAAAGTCATCTGCAGCACCAGAAGATCAAAGCAAAACGGGGCCTTCCGTTCAAAAACGGAAAAAGACATGACCCTTTTTCTTAACGTATCGTTTTCTCTCCCAGGTTGGGAAGTCTACCTCATGCAAATACAGGGGAACAGTATTGCACAAACAGCAGCTGACCTGGGATTTTTAACTCCTGTTGAGGAACAGTGAATTTTTTTAAACAGACAAATCACTCTAAGCAAATTACCTTTGAGCAGGGTGTCATGTGTCACGTGACTCAGAGGATGCGATGCTCTGTGTATCTGTATGTGCCTGTGTGAGAGGGAGAGAGCCTGAGTCTGTGTGTAGGAGGATTTTCTATAGAATGTAGACATGTAAAGAGGGTTTGTCTTTATATATGTGTGTATAGAGATGTAAGCACACACCCTCCCTCGCAGAATTGGACATCCCCAAGAATTGAAAATTCAGGTGAAGCATTTTAGATGGTTTTGAAAATAACCCTTGGAATTTTTCTTGAAATACCATTCCCTTTATATTGCATTAGGAAAAAAAAAAAAATGACTGTTACCTTCTGTGTGAACCAAAGGATACTTCAGATCTCAGAGCTGCCAATCATATGGTACTAAAGGTTTTTAAGACATCAGTTCTCCCGAATTTGGGATTGCCTCTTCTTCTTGATATCTGTAGAATGTGTCCTCCACCCCTCCCCCTTTGAAAACAGTACCTTAACTCCATATGCCTCTGACTGCCATAAGCTTTTTTGAATCTGGTATACATAACTCCAGAAAAGACAATGAATGTGTAATTTCTATGCCGATATTTCAGTGATTTTAATTCAAATGCTTTGATTGTAAATTAGATGACTATTCAGAGAAATGAAGGGGAGGGCAATGTATAAAGGTAGTGACTTGATTGTTTTCAATGGTATTTTGATACTCGTTATAATCTTTTACCTGTTGTGAGGTTTTTGAGGGACTGTGGCAACAGCAGCTTCCCTTGACTGAGTCAATCCTTCCAACCGTCACTTCGAGCGGAGGCCTCCTTGTTTACTACTGAAGACCTTGGAGGAAAACTGCAGTTGTTTGTTGTATGTTTTTGGTGGCTGTTTTTATTCTCCCTGGAGAGTTGCCTAACTTGTTTCTAAAACAAGCAAACGAAACATCACAGATGTGAGTAAAATGCCAGGGTTGAGAATGGAAATTAAGTGGATGCTCACAATTGCCCAATTACATATGACCTTGAATAATATTAAAAAGCACCATGTTTGATGGCGAGCGACTAGAGTGATGAGCCTGGGGCAGGAGGTTCCCAAACCTCTCCTACCAGAGAGCTAGGAGTATTTTATACAATACAGTTCATCTTAGGGGAATTCCCTCAGTACTGCTAACGAAGGGACCTATGTGGGAGATTCAGGATGAACATTCAATGATGGGGACAGAGACGCTTCTCAGGTTAGTCCTCAGTTATATTAATAAACTGGCTGAGGGCCAATCATGGTATTCGTTCCTTCAGGTTTCAGTCATGAAAAACATTCATTCTGGTGTCATCCTGGTTCTAGATGTTATGGACACTTTCGGAAACATCTCCAAGAAGGTACCAATTAGTGGCGATGCTTAACATTGGCAATAAATATAGTTGTGTATGAGCCTGTTGGTGTAAGCTCAGATAATCAGAAACAGAAAATAGCATGATTCAAATGAGACACATTCTGCTGAACAGTTTCTGCGCCCTCCCCGACTTGTCCTGCCGAGGGAGGCTTGTTGTACGGTTGCTGCCATTTAAGCAAGCAAGCCACACAGAGGGAGAGCGAGCCTCGGGCTGGGCCGCCATATCACTGTCAACTCAGCTTGAGTTGACAGTGTCTGTGAGAATCTCCATGGGACATACTGAAATGTCAGTGCGCTGTGATGCAAAGCTCACCTTTGACGATATTGAATGTGATAAAGAAGTACTTCCTTGCCTTATGTGAGGATCGTAAGCTTATTTAAATTATGTAGACAGATCAAAGCGGCGTTGCTTAAGTTTTTAGCAGGTATAATAAGCAGGTTAACAGTAAAAGTACAAAACGTAAGCCACTTTGAAAATTCAAACCAAAGTTCCTTGACCTTATTAGAAATAGGAAATTATGGACTTGAGAACTGGACATTCCCTGTTTACATATAAAAAGTTCAGAGCTGAGATCATGGTTTAAAAAAAGACAGACGGAAAGAAACATGTTATAACTATGGACCTTATGGGTGCAACTTGAAATCATTTTTCAGCATCTCACCAGACTGAACTAAGCACATACTAAACCTATCTTATGATTAAAAGTTGGGGTTTATTTTTTATATAAGAATATTATCACTATTACATAACACACTCAGGACAAAGAACTTTGCTCAGGGAACATACCATATAGTATTTTTGTTTCTTTACAGAATAGTCTACAGTCCTGCTTACTCAAAGCAAACCAAATAACTTAGACCTTTATATAAGTATTATGTACCGATGTTAGTAATAACTAACCTCTGAGTTTGACATAGATCAAAATTTCTGAATATCAGATATCGGTTCTCCTATTTTTATTTCATGTGAAAAGTACTCTAAAGGAGACTTCCTCACCTCCTTGCACATGTGAATATCACTGACGTAAGCACAGTGTCCATTTACATGGGTGAAATATTATTCTGTTTACAGCAAAAGGCTACCTCATAGTTGATGCATAGCATACCTCTATGCTGCCCCAGCCTTACAATGGCTGATAATGCTCTGGTACAGACCTTGTTATCTATAGTATAGATAGCAATTCACAACTGCGTGTTTCTGACAAACACTTGTGAATAATGAAGCATCTCATCTAGTTAGCCGTCTCCCAGCATTTCCTTCAAGTTATCATGTATTTTGTTTAAAGACTTATAGGGACTCTTCTACTGAAGCAAAACAGAACACACAAGCAATCTTGGAAATAGCTACTTTGCCCAGAGGTCGGTCGGTAGCGGGAAGAGGTTGGGAAGAGAGATTGGTTGTATGAGTGTTTTTGTGCTGGGCAAAAGTATCAGAGATGCCAATCTCCTTCATTTGTGTCTGTGCTGCCCTGAGGCCAAGTGTATTGCAGCATTATAGCCCAGACACATAATTAACTAGCACTGGCTGCCAAGGAGTGAACATAAAGTAGATGTGCAATGCCATTTCTAGCTACTGAGGGGTAGGGTCTGTGTGACGCATCAGTTTACAGGAGTTGCTAATGGGTTGGGCAGAGGGTCTGTGAATTAGTTGCCCCTTGACCTCACCCCCCATGTCAACACAATTGTAATTCCTAAGAAAGAGGCATTACCGGTCTCTTAGCCCTGTGAGCTATTCATTGCTTCATGGCAGATTATAGTAGATATACTTGCATTTCTAGTCTTTACTAGACGCCTTTGGATGTATTTTTACAATTGAAAGATTTAGAAGGATTTTCACCTGCTTATAACTTGGAAGTTCGGCATGCAGTGTAGGGGAAAAGATCAAGAAACATCATGTTATTAGCACTGGTCCGTCTACAAATAAATATAGGGTGTTTTTTTTTTGCTGATATTTTTTTCATATTCTGGCCCAGTTTTATTTTGCACCAATGTGACCCCAAGTTACTGCTAGTTGTATTTAGTTTGTGAATAGAAGCCCATACGTGTTAATAGACTTTGTAACATTCGCTGTAAGATGAATTATACAGGACATGGGAGATCTCATTAAGTCTTAAAGTTAATTTAATTTAACTGTTTTCTCTAAGAAATGTTTATCATAAAATATATATGTGTATTTCCCCTTTGGTTATAAAATTTGGGGAAGTATGTACAAGTGCAGCTGCACTGACGTTAACTTTCCAGCTGTCTTAATGAGGTTTATTTGTTTTAGGGAAGAACAACTTGTTAAAAGCAAACAATTCTGTCTTACATTGCTGTCAGCAGCCTCTTTCAGATGTGGTGGTTGTGTGATCTGTGTCATACTTGTTCAGTTAGAGTGAGAGGTTGACCTCTGAATGGTTGTTAAATTGTCTACTTGGAGCAAAGCTGCAAAGTTACGGCAAAGTGCTGTACTGTGAGAAACTATCAGGACATTTAATACATCTGTGGCTTCACACGTGTGAGAGTTACCAGCTTGAAAATGATGGTGTTGATTACCTCCTGAATTACAGCTACCAACCACTGGCACCCACCACCAGCTGGCTTTAATGAGTGTGTGTTGCTTCTTGGTATTAACAACTTTAACCATAATAGAGACCAAAGTGAACACTGATTTCTATATGTCTTTAATATGGTGTTTTATCTAGTGCTTTAAAATTATCCTGTGTAGTATTTAGATGACCTCATTGTCCATTTTGGCTCATATTGTTTACAAGTGAAAATAAAAAACACTTGAACTGTATGTTTTTAAAGGACAAAAAAGGAGTAGATGGTCGGAATGGCATTTCACTCATGTACAGTCATCCTGATGGACTACAAGTACTGTTTGCCTTGCTGCAGACCGTGGATTTTATTTTCTCATCTCATGCCTAATGTCTTATTCTGCCAATTATGGTTATTTTGAGGTTTACTTGATTAAAAATAAAACATATAATGTTGGCATTAAAAAAAACACCAAAACTATGGCTTACACATGGATGCAGTAAAAATTGATGGGGTTATATAAGCCGCATAATGAGTAACAAGTGGCTTGATATTACTCCTACCCCATTCCAGCCTCTCAGCCTGGGAGCAAACTGATTTTTCTTTTCTGGTACCAAATCAAATAGTTATTTTGGCTTCAGGTAGTCATTGCAGAAGTTTTGACCCTTACCTTTTGTCACTTTCCTGTGACTTAAAAATATGGAGCACAAGTTATCCTGACTGCTTTTCATTTAATAACATTTTGTAAAAGCAATTTGCCCCAAGCCACCGCTAAGATACAGAACATAGTTTCAGGCAACCCACTTCTGGCAGAAACTGGAGAGAAGCCAAGAGAAAACTCAATCACAAATATTCTGAAGTGAAGATTCACAATGTTCTATTCACATTTTTATCTATGACCTCCCTGAGAGCACTGACAATGTCTTACTCACCTTTGATTCCCTCGGTGCCCAGCACTGTGTCCTACAAAAACATGACGTAAATGTTCGCTAAATACACAAATAATAAGTAAACTTTGACATTTATGCCAGGAAATCCAAACATTTGTCCTTTTACTCTATCTGATATTTTCCTCCTGTGTAGTTTGAAGTATATTAATGTATGAAGTCTTCATAATTTTTTTGTGTGTCCTACAAAGTAGAAGCTGAAATAAAAGCTCTGTTCACAGGATTGATTTAAAATTTCAGATTTCTATCCCACATACTCTGAAATATACTAAGGTGGCTGGCTGCTCTGTAAACAAATTCATTCTCTCAGGGAAGTTGCTAAAAGAGACAGAACTTTGCTTGGAGTTGCCCTTTGGAGTAATCTGGAATGTCTTTTGGAGGTGATCTTTGGAATCACAAGGTGAGAACACTCACCCATAGGGCAAAGAGGGGACTCCACCACAGAGTCCTCACGTTCTGACAGACACATATCTTTCTTGCTTCAGGCAGTATCTAGGACTGCTGCTCTTAGGGGGCTGTCCTTGTTATTCATGAGAGTAGCTGACCTCCCAGAGGTTTTGCCTACACCTTCCTTAAGAAGAATTTCAGGGCCAGCAAGAGCAGCAGCTCCAAGAGAAAGAAAAAGCTCCAAAAGCTATCCCAGGAAAATTAGAATGGACATTTCCCTAGTAGGGCATAACTTACAGAGATATTTCCCAACCCATCCCCTATAGCCCAATAAAAATAAAAACAAATTCACGAGTCAAAAAAAAAAAAGAATTTCAGTCACTAAAATTATCTTTGTACAACAATGTCAATTTGCCAAAGTCGGGAAATAATATGTTTTAGTAAATAGAATTCCATGTGGAGATTTCTGACATTTGAGGAAATGGAATACATAAAATGTACTTTAACCTTCAACTAGGTGAAAGCGATTTACCCCTCTGATAATTGAGAAATTTTTTCATATTTCTGCATTCCTTCAGGATCCTGAAACATCTAATTCATTATCATTTTACTTATATATGCATGAAGAAAGTGCAGGAGGTTACACTGAATCCATAATAATTCTGTGACATAACCGCAAAAACAAGTTATTTAAAAAAATAATTGCCATAAGCTATTTACTGATTTTTCCTCTGGAAATATGTAACTGCTTAACTTTAACCCTATTAGTTGAAATTCACTCCTAGTTGATAGATTATTGAATAAGCCTGGATGTTAAAAGAAAGACCATATTTCTTTGTTCTTCCGTGCTTCCTGCCTTCTACTCCACAACCATGTAAGGACTTGAGGATATAATACAGAAAAAAAGTCATATAGAAAGATTATGTCTGAAGAGTGAGAAAAATGAGCAGTGAGTGAAATTTAGAAATGAAAGTAGCATCTGCAAAACCAACTTGATCACTTGGGGTGACCATAGAGAAAACAATAAGTGAAAGCACAGCTACTCAGTGTAGCACCTTGTTTCAAAGGTAGTACTTTTGTCTGACTTTTTTGTTGGAGAATGAGAATAAGCTCATTCTCAGATGAAATTTATAGTTAGTGAGCCTTTTCACCTGGATTAAGGGACGGTCTCTCCTGAAAGGGTTTGCATTTGTTCTGCTTAGAGTTCTAGGAGTATCATTGGTCCTAGAATTTTTTTTTTTTTAATTTTATTATTATTATTTTTTTGCGGTACTTGGGCCTCTCACTGTTGTGGCCTCTCCCGTTGCGGAGCACAGGCTCCGGACGCGCAGGCTTAGCGGCCATGGCTCACGGGCCCAGCCGCTTCGCGGCATGTGAGATCTTCCTGGACCGGGGCACGAACCCGTGTCCCCTGCATCGGCAGGCGGACTCTCAACCACTGTGCCACCAGGGAAGCCCTGTAGAATGTATTTTGTATTAAACCCTCTGCTAGTTAAACTTCACTGACCAGATGAGTGCTGTAGACTTGAACCCAGGCCTGAGATGGCTCATTCTTCAGTTGTTTTCCTTTGACCCCTGGACTTTTTTCTTACTTTTTGCAAGCTCACCTATGCATTTAAAAGGATGTTTATTATATTTTATTCAGTGCATTTACCTTTTCTATAATTTTTCTGGAAATGAACATTGATGCTTTTTATTTCATAAATAAATGCTTTAGTATGCTTTACCAGTTTACATTTGGGCCTTATCTTCTCATTTGGATAATAATTTAAGATTCTCAGATATTGAACAAACTTTCTGAATGCTACTAAGGTCTCAATTTTGGACATGAATTATTTCTTGTGATCCTCCGAAGTTTACAAATCCATTTATATTTAACTTGCTGGAGTATGTGCATTTTTGAATGTTGGTTAAGTATCTTAATAAATACTTAATAAATACCTTCCATGGACACATATTACTCTATTCACTTTGGTTTGATCATGTGTTTTCTTAAAGGTCCTAGATATCATATGCCTGCTGATGGTATTACTATACAAACACTGTTAAATTCAGTGGGTAAAAATTTCCAGGTTCCCTTCAAAAGTTGCATCTCTAAATCTATGGAAAAGTAAGGAAAGTCAATTGATGATGTATACCATGATGACAACTCTCTACAGGGAAGTGTCCTAGGAGTAACTCATCCTTCATTTTGATTTGGAATGAACTCACGGGAAAGACGTAAATGATACTAGACTGAAAGAGGATTACTTTTCATCTCTGAGAAATGAACTAAGATTAGTGTAAACTCACAATAACCGGTAATAAAACTATCTTAGATTGAAAAGGGATGATGATTTGATTGATTAATGGATCCAAAAATTTGAGATCAGAGGGAGTTTATCTGACATGCTACAGAAGAAAGGATGCTCTAACAGATTGACATCACATCTGCTTTTACCAGAGGCAAGGACTTTATTCTGCTATAACATGATTAAAATAAACTAGTCCCTTATTTATCTATGATTTTCAAAGATGGTATAACCAAATATATTAATTCTCTAAATTAAAAAAATGCATGCGCCCCAGTATTTATATATATAACACATACATATGTGTATATGCATACAAACACAAAGTGTGTAAACCAAACATATTAAACATAAATTTGTCCTTGTTTCAGGGTCTCTACTAGGCCTTAGAGAATCTTGAGGTATGAAGGCCATTTGTCTTTAATTGAAATGACTTTTTTTTTGAGATCTTATGTCTGCTTTTTTTTGAATGGGAGTTAGCTGTTTGTGTCTCTTCTCTGTGTTAGCTCTGGTTTCTTGCCTCTGGCGTTGTGACTCCTTTTAGCAATCCCCTCTACTTTTAATTTGCTATTTATAATCACCTGTGGCTTGTTTCAAACTGGGTAATCCCAATTAGAATTAGTGTCAAAATCAGAAAACATTTGAGTGAATAATTTTCTTTTTTCCTGAAATTGGTAAGAATGACTCAGTTTGCCAGGTTTATAAAATCATAGGTGAATTTGCAAAACTGATGTCCAGACTCTAAATGACAGGACTGTAAAACCCAGACTGAAATTTCCTCTTGTCTTACTCATTATATTACTTTTTATGGCATTTGTTTTAGATTAGAAAACAGTATGAGAAATAAGCAAGAAAAAAAAAAATCCCAGAACAATCAAGATGATAGTTTTGCTGAGTAAATATGCTTAGTCTGCATCAATCACGATGGACAATGTAAACCTGACATCATTCACCCTATTTCACTATTTGGCAGATAGTTGATAAGTTTTAAAATTTCCTTAGATTTTATGACAGTTTTGCTGATGTGGGGATACAAAAACTGCAAGCCTAGGTGATGAAAATATAAACTTTTGAAGTGTGAATGTGTGCAGCATTGAGATGGTTATAATTCCTGAAGTTTCTTGATGAACATTTATTTATTATTATCTTGGAGGCCCAGGTTTCACTTTTTAATTTAAATCCAACTATGTTCAATGTTTTGAACTCAGTCCTGGGTTTAACTAATGAAAGAAGTGAGGGTTGAGTACTGTGTTTCTCAAGCTTGGCTGCACATTAGAATGACCTAATGAGCTTTTAAAATTCTTAGTACCTCAGACCGATTAAATCAGGGTATCCTGGGATGTGCACTCAGGAGAAAGTGCTTTCTAAAGTGCCCCAGGGGATTTCATCTTGAAACCAGAAAACTGCTGCTTAGTGATAAAGCCTTGTGGGGTTAGAGTCACCAAAGAGCCCAACAGGTGCCATTGTAAACACATCTGGAAGCCCAGCTAGGCCAACTGGGCTGTTAATATATTCTCATTTAACTCCTCACATAATATCACGGAGGTCTGTTCTAAAACCTTTATAAGTCTTCTTTATCAAATCATTTCACCCTTAATGGCTTCACTCTTAGCAGATGATTTGACTTCCTACCAAAAACAAAACAAAAAACAAAAAAGAGGCAGTCACCTGGTATGAAATAGCTTAATTTTTCCTCACTACCTGTGGCCTCCTGCATTGCTACTTCCTTCTCAATTGCCGGAGCCAGTACCCTTGACTGCATCCTCTTTTGTCTTCTAGGACTTTGCTCAAGTCAATCCCCCATTCTCTTGTCTCCACTCCTGCTTCTATGTCCTGCTCCTCCTTTCCTTGGCCAGCCTTCCTCTCAAGCTGCCACCCTAATTCTTTCATTCTTTTCTCCTCCAGACCATTCGAATGCCTAATCTATAGTCAACATCTCAACTTCCTCAACACGAAGTCTAGTCTGGCTTCTACTCTCACACTCTACCAAAAAGACCCTCTCGAAGGTCACCATCGGTGACTTCCAATGGCCAGTTCCAACGATCCCTTTCACTCTTCACCCTCCTGGTCCCCTTTCTCTTGCTAAAACTCTTGACCTCTCCACCTCTCCATTGCTTTTTATGTGCTCTCTATCCATAGCTGCCACAACCTCACTTCTCAATCAACATCTTTCTTTTTCTCTGCCTATACTTTAAGTAGTTTTGTTCTATGGGGTTCTACCCTTAGCTAACTTCTAGTCTCTGTCTTTGGGCTTCAGCTAATACTTACATGTTGTTGGCTGATGACCCAACCTCTTTCCTAAGTGCTGGACTTTTATATTCATCCACAGATATTGCAGAAATCTAAAAAATCTTTATGCTTGGAACGAACCACTGCCACCTCTGCAAAACTAAATCCCAAACAAACGAAGTGAATTAAAACAAAAAAATAACAACAGAGAGACTCCTTCCTTCTCTGTTATTTGTGTAATAATTTCCTCAGTCAGCTAATCCCCAAACTGCTGTATTTTTAGTCACTCAGTGAGATGTTCTAACACTATAATGATCCTTTAAATCCAACTCTCTCTGTATTCTAATGCCTGAGCTAAAGGAACTCTTCTTCTCCCACACAAATTATTAAGGTGTCTTTTTACAGTGCCACCAAGGTGATTTAAAAAAAACACAAATTTTATCATATTAAGTTTCTGCTAAAATTTTTCTGTGGCTGTCTTTTGCTTTCTAAGCTTCCTCATATTTTCCCCACAGCACTGACTCTTCCTTCCTCATGTGTTCTACCCATCCTTTGCAAGCTCCTTGCTGGCGGAGCTTTCAACTCCTCTCACCTCACACTCTATTCTCCCCGTATCTGCCCTACCCTGGCACTACACTGCACTGATCCCTTGGCCATCCTTCTCAGTTACTGCTTATTATCTCTAGATTTCCTCTCCTTAAAGAATCCTATTCTTCAAGATTCATACCAAGTATTATTTCTTCTCTGAAGTTTTTTTTTTCTGAAAGTCATTCTCTTTTTCCATTTCTGCCTGTACTATGGAGTTAGTCACTTCCTAATTTGGGTTCACGCTGAGAGGAAGATAGAATTCATCACATTGTTTGGTAATTATTTTACTTTAAATTTCACTTGTGAGAATAAGTGTGCTCTCCTTGTATTGATTAAACTACAGATAATGAAAAACTCCACCTTGATTACTAACCCCAATTCCATTCTCTTTCCAAGAAGTAACCATGCTTTTCGTTCTAATATGAAAGCTTGTAGATGCTTTACTATAATTTGCATGTACACATAGGAAAATATAGAATTAATTTTAAAAGCTTTCTTGAAATCTAATTGATTTATGATAAACTGCACGTATGCTAAGTATATAACTTGATTAATTTTGACATACGTGTATACCTGTAAAACTGTCCAAGTTTCCTCCTGTTACTTTATAATTGCTCTCTCCCAAGCTTTCTTGACCCTTAATAGCCAGACAACCACTGTGTTGTTGTTTTCTGTCATTATGTTTACATTTCCTAAAATTTTATATGAATGGAATCATACGTGTAGTATTTTCTAGCCTCTTTCACTCAGCAGAATTATTTTGAGCTTCATCTATATTGTGGTATTCTCTTTTACTGCTGAGTAGCATTTCATTGTATAGGTATTTATCCATTAACACGTTAATGGACATTTGGATTACTTTTGGCTTTGGCTATTACAAATAAAGCTGCTGTGAACCTTTGTGTACAAGTCTGTAGGAGCACATGCTTTTATTTCTACCCCGGGTAGATAGCGAGGAATGGAATGGCTGGGTCATGTGGGTCACATGAGTCTTTTTAAGTTTGTTTTACATACAATCTCCAGAGTTTTTAGTTGTGTCGAGTGAAAGGAATGGGTAAGTTACATGTACTTCATCTTCCTGGAGGGGGAAGTTGAGCCCTGAATTCAGGTTTTATATCTGTGGTATCATAGAAGGATACTTGGTCTTTGTCCCTGGTTCCTGGTACAGACCTCCTAAAACCTTGGAATTTCTAAGTGAGTAGGAGTACAAGGAGTACTTTCTGTGCTGTTGAGATGACTATTGGTGAGCCCCTAGATAATTTCCAGACGGGGACTGGTTGCCAGAGAAACCAAGACTTAATCAGAAGCCTGGAACTTTCAGTCTCATCCTCCTCCCCATCTCTGGAGAGAGGAGAGGGACTGAAGAGTGTTAGTAATCGATCATGCCTATGTGACAAAACCTCAATAAAAACCCCTAAAAGTTTCTGGGTTGGTGAATACTTTGAGGTGCTGGGAGGGTGATGCACCTAAAAACGATGGGGAAGCCTTGTGCCCTCCCTCCATACCCTGCCCCATGCATCTCTTCCATGTGGCTGCTTCTGAGTTGTATGCTTTATAATAAACCAGTAAAGGTAAAGTAAGTGTTTTTCTGAGTTCTGTGAGTCATTATAGTGAATTATTGAACCCGAGGTGGAGTCGGGAACCTCTGTAGTCAGCTGGGCAGAAATACAAGTAGCTGGGCACCTCATTTGTGGCTGGCATCTGAAGTGGGGGCAGTCTTGTGGGACAGAGCCATTAACTTGTGGGGTCTGATCTAACTCCAGGTAGTTAGTGTCAGAACTGAATTGAATTATTGGACACCACTTGGTGTTGGACAATCAGAGAATTGGTTGGTATCAGGAGGAAAGCTCCTGTAATATCTCTTTAGTTCTGTGAGATTGTCCAAATATCTACTGAAAGCTCTGACTCTTAGCTGCAGTTCCTCTGCTTGGTTTCTCAGTCCCTTGTTCTATGCCTAGAATTGGCAAATGCCTTAAGAGAAGAGGTGGCTCACAAAATGTCAGTTCACCTCTCTGGAGATTCCCTTCTCTCTCTGATCTTGTCCTCCCACATACTGGTTCTCTTCTCAGCTTTCCCTTTTCAAACAGATGTGGATTTTTTATTGTTTGTTTTACATCTAGCTGTATAGTACAAATATTAGTCTGCTTCAGCCTACTCCATCAGAGGCAAAAGTGGAAGTCTGAGATTAAAAAAACATTATAGTAATGTCATCTTGTATTATTAAATGAAAATATTTGCTAATCTGGTTAATTTTATGTGTAAGAATTCTGCCGGAAACCACCAATGCAGCAGTTTCTTAAATAGACCCAATTCTGCCTTTATGGAACTTCAGGTTGGAGAATCAGATGTTAAATAATGACATGGATAAATATAGAATTATAAACTGTGATAAATGCTAATAATATAATAGCTAACTGATGGATTTTTTTACACAAGCAGGTCTCTGCTTAGATGTCATCTTACAGGTGTGGCCTTCCTTGCCTGTCTTACCTACAACATATCTTAGGCCCCTTACTCTGCTTTTTATCCCACATTATTTAATAGATCAATCGATCTATCCGTCTATTTATTTATTTTTAAATTGAAGTATAGTTGATTTACAATGTCGTGTTAGTTTCAGGTATATAGCATGGTGATTCAGGTATGTATATATATATATATATATTTATTATTCAGGTGTATATATATATTATTTTTCATTTATATATAAATATATATATATATATATTCTTCTGCAGATTCTTTTCCCTTGTAGGTTATTTCAGAATATTGAGTGTAGTTCCCTGTGCTATACAGTAGATACTTGTTAGTTATCTATTTTATATACAGTAGTGTGTATATGTTAATCCCATCCATCTAATTTATCCCCCCCTTCCCCTTTGGTAACCATAAGTTTGTTTCCATGTCTGTGGATCTATTTCTGTTTCGTAAATAAGTTCATTTTTATCTTTTTTTTTTTTTCAGATTCCACATATAAGCGATATCATATAATATTTGTCTTTCTTTGTCTGGCTTACTTCATTTAGTATGATCATCTCTAGGTCCATCCATGTTGCTGCAAATGGCATATCTCATTCTTTTTTACAGCTGAGTAATATTCCAGTGTGTACATATACTACATCTTTTTTATCCATTCATCTGTCAATAGACAGTTAGGTTGCTTCCATGTCTTGGCTATTAAATAGTGCTGCAGTGAACATTGGGGTACATGTATCTTTTTGAATCATAGTTTTCTCTGGATATGTGCCCAGGAGTGGGACTGCAGGATCATATGGTAACTCTATTTAAAATATATATATATATGTTTATTTTTGGTTGTTTGTCTCCCCCACTAAAATGAGACCTCCCTGAAGAGAAGGAGTTTGTCCATTTTTTTCACTGATGTATCTATACATTTTTGTGCATGGTAGATACTCAACTTTTTAAAAATGTTGAATGCATGACTTTTTACTACATGCTGACCACATTTGTGCATTTAATTTTCACTTACCCTATTGTTGTTCGCTGAATGATGGCCAACCACAGATATCAGGTTCTAATCCCTGAACCCTGCAAATGTTACCTTATAAGGGAAAAGGGTCTTTGAAAATATGATTAACTTAAGGATCTTGACATGGGAATATTATTCTGAATTGTCCCAGTGAGCCCTAGTTCCAATCACAAGTATCCTTATAAGAGAGAGTCAGAGGGAGATTATGTATCAAATCTGAGATTACAGAAAAGGAGGGGGCAATGTGACCATGGAAGCAGAGGTTGGAGTGATGGGGCCACAAGTCACAGAATGCTGGCAGCTACCGGAAGGTGGAAGAGAAAAGGAATGGATCCTCCCCTAGTGCTTCCAGAGGGAGAATGGCTCTGCCAACACCTCAGTTTTGCAACAGTGAAACTGATTTTTGACTACTGGCCTCCACAACTGTGAAAGACTAAGTTTCTGTCGCATTAAGTCACCAAGTTTGTGAGTAATTTGTTACAACAGCCATAGGAAACTATACACCTATGACCTTGGTATTGTTAATCATGATTCCCATTTTACCAGTTAGGAAACTAAGACATAAAAAATTTAACAACTTCCAAAAGGTAGTCTTTACTTGATAGCATCAGTGTTCAAACCTTAACAAGTTGTTAAGTGTCTAATTGCATTGGTCGGTCATAGAAATCTTCTTAAATTAAATATGTGGCAGTTTAATTCAAGACTTGAAGGATGAGTAGGAATTAGTCAATGAAATGTGGAAGAAGAGAGCTCCTGCAGTGGGAAAGCACTCAGTCAAGAAATTTAAGTGTAGCTCATTTGTAACCTATGTAGCACAAAGTTGTGGAGGAAGGCTGGATCACCTTGTAGAGTTTCTAAAGATTTTGGATATTATCCTAGTGCAATAGGAACTAGGGTTATATAGTGGAACTGTATAATCAGATTTTTATTTTAGTAATTACTATGATTTCTATATGATGAACAAAAACACCAAATCAAGGCAAGAACAAGCTAGAGAATATCAGGATCCGTCACAGTAGTCTAGGCAGAAGGTAATTTAGTCTTGGATTGAGATGATGATAGTGGAGATATAGAGAAGTAAACATATTTGAGGAAAAAAATATGTTAGAGGTAATTTAGATGTGGGAGATAAGGGAGAGAGAGCAAAGTCAAGAATGATTCCTAGGTTCCCAGCATGAGCATTTGTATGAACAGAATTGTTAATTTATTAGAAGAGGAATATTGGGGGGAGGCCCTTTGTGTGTGGGAGCGAAATCAAAAGCTCAGGTGTAGACCTGTTAAGTTTGAAATGCCTTGGAAACAAAGAATAGAGATGGCACACAAGCAGTTGGTTAAATTGTTCCAGGCTTAAGAGGAAAACTATATGTCAGAGATGTATATTGGGAAGATCAAAATCTAGGAAAAGGCTATAGAATGAGAACAACATGGAGAGTCTAGTCTTAGGTCCAAGTCCTGGAGAATTCCAAACATTTGCTGTCAAGGAGAGCTAGCTAAAGAAATTGAAAAGAAGTGTCCAGAGGATGGAAGAAAAGCTAATAGAGTTTTGCATAAACTGAAATCATAGAGTCATGATAATGATAATATTGTTTACTCTGTTGAATGCTTCTGAGTATTATAGAAAGATAAGGACTAAATTCTGGTGTTTGGATTTAGTAACTTGGACCTTAGAAAGAAGAATGCATAGAATAGTGTGGGCAGAAACCAGAGGTGAATGTGCTGTGAACACCATCCGTTGCCCAACCAGCATCCTTACCTTTTTTTCCTTGATTTTGTTCTAGTCTACCATGTTCTTTCACTACCTGCAACAGCCCATGTAACTCAAGAGATGCTTACTCCATTTGCAGCCCCAGGTAAAGTTATTCAAAACAAATTGTGGTAATACTGCGTTCCCCATCTCTACTGGTTTAGAATTCAGATTTAAGCTAATCATTATATAGCATTCCTCTGGTGACTGTTAACGGTCCAGGTTTGGACACAGGATCTTATTTGTCCAATCAAACTGAAGAGAACTTTTATCATTTGGCTGAAAGAGAGGTCCACCATTTTTCCTGATGGATATGAATAAGGAAGCATGTTTTCCTAGATGATGCCAGAAGCTGTCTTATGACAAAGAAGGAAGTCTGTCAAGGTCAAAACTAAAACACAGAGGAAAGAAGAGCTCAATGGATTTTAGAGATACTAAATTGTGGCCTATGCTTGCACGAGATCATACTTTTTATTATTGTTTAAACCAAAGTCATCCTCATATAAATAATGAAGAGATGAAGATGTAGAGTCAATGTATTTGGACATTTTTTTCAAGGTGATTAGCCATGGAGGAGAATACAGAGATAGTGTGGGTGGTTGAATGCTAAAAGGAAGACGAAAATGTTAGATGAGACAGAGAAAATAATTGAGCAAGGTCCATGAACTGATAAGATGAGTAGATCCAAAGCACATGGGAATGAAAAAGATGATTCCTCAATTATAGCAAGAGAGTAGAAGAATAGATGGAGATGCAGGAGGTTCTGCATATTTATTGGAGAAATCAAGAGAGATTTTGCTGTTAAATAGCTTTTACTTTCTCAATGAAGTTAGATAACATGTTGTCTGCTGGAAGATGGAGCTGGCATGGAATGGTGGTTTTTAGGAGCTTGAAGAAGTCATGAAATAGTAATTACAGAGAGTGGGTATATTAGATTGTATTAATGTCACCAATTCTTCACTGCTTCATATATTTACACTCTTTGTCACATAACTTTTCAGTTATTTCCACAGAAGAGGCAGATAATATATCTACTTTCTGACTTCAGGTATGACTGTGAGACTTGCTTTGGCCAAAAGAATGAGGTGGATGTGACTTTATGCCAGTTCTTAGCTTAGATCCTAAAAGGCCTTGCACATTGATGCTTGATTGCTTTGTTTTGCAGCTAATGCCTTAAGAACATGTCTAGGATCGCTTGCTTATTCTAGGACGAAGATGAGACATATGTGGAGCAAAGCTGCCACAGCTGAGCTGTCCCAGATGGATCTGGCCTATATTAGACAGCCCCCAATGGATTTGCAGATTTTGTATTTCTTTTTAGGTAGTAACAGGTAACTGATACTCTGAGAAAGTAAGCTTATTAGGGAAACTTAATATTAGGACTATTTGAAGGCCCAGTTAAAGCTGGAGATTATAAATTAATAGTGATATTAATCTGTCCAGTTAAGGAATTTTCTCCTGCAGAGCTGAGCTTCGGGGTACAAGAATATGGAAGGCAGATGAATGAGTTGGAAAGTAACAAGAAGTGCCTGATGGATATTGAGAAATCAGAGATGTTAATGGGTCAGATAATGCGTTGGCATTAAAAATAATGTAGCCATGGGTATACTTAAATACAGTAAACTAGTGAATATAACAAAAAATAAGTGAACTTATAGGCATAGAGAACAAACTAGTGGCTACCAGTGGGGAGAGGGAAGGGAGAGGGACAATACAGAGGTAGGAGATTAAGAAGTACAAACTATTATGTATAAAAAAGCTACAAGGATATTTTCTACAATAAGGGGAATACAGCCAATATTTTATAATAACTATAAATGGAGTATATACTTTAAAAATTGTGAATCACTATATTGTACACCTGTAACATATAATATTGTACAGCAACAATACTTCCATTAAAAATAATAAAATAAGTAAGTTGGAAAAAAAGAAAGTTGTGATTAGAAAAAAGGTAACATTTGAATATGTGATAATGAATATCAACAGTTCAAGGTTGTGACTACAGAATTGGGTAGCTAAGGTAGAAAAGAAGATCCAAGGGATGAAGAAGTGTAGGAACTAAGAGGTTAGGGATGGCTAATCTGTGGGATTGTCAAGTCACTCAGGATGCTTGGCAGAAGCTGCAGTAGAGAAGGAGACTTGGTTTGGAGGAGGGCATTGGAAATTGTTTTGAATTTTATAAATCCTACTATTATTAGGATATACTTCTGAATTATTTTAAGCAGTAGGAATCTGCACTAACCAAAATCTTTCATCGCTAACCTTCAGTGGCTCAGTGTTATATCCACCGGAAATTTTAGTAGGGTTGCATATTTGTATATTTAACAATAGTTGAGTAAATTCCTAGTAGGGAAAAAAGCTTAGAAATTACTTCTGATGATAAAAGTTAATCTTTTCTTAGCAATGGAGGGTCTTGTGATTGTATAAAATCTATAACCTTCACTTAGTAATTCAACACATGCTGGAACAATACCCAACTCAACATTCTACTGAATCATATGTCAGTCCTTGGCTTTTAAAACTCTCAAGGGGTGATTTTCAAAGACTTTGGTTACATATAACAATATCTTTATCTTGGTAAGTGTTTCTTTGGAGAATTAGGTTCTACAAAAGTATATTTCTAAAGTAACTGAAAGTTAAGCTTTTCAAGAAAAAACTGCTTTAATTTCAGCCATATTTGATGGAAACATTTATAAAAGGAAATATATATATTATAGTATAGTCATACTTATGTCTATGCATCATAGTTACGAACATCAGTTAGGTAATTGCTGTGGTAGAGTGACTCTGAAGACAACTGAATGAATTTTGTTTAGTTTCTTCTTTCATTATCAAAATATCTCATTTCACCACTAGTATACACATCTACCTTTGGAAGTCCTCCTTTTCTTCCTAATTGTTTTTTTGCTTCTAATTTATTTCAGGACTGGGAAATCATATAGCCAAACTTATTCAATTACATGTAAAGTAGAAATAAATAGTCTTTAAGTAAGTACCTGAAAGAACTTACTCATAATATTTGTTAGAAATATTTTACCTGCTAAGGGGCTTTTTAAAGGTATTTGCTGGTTCTGAACACTTGAAGTTTCTGTTACATGACTTCAAGATCAGCAAGATATTACTATACCTTTTATAAAGATTTTGATTTAAACTTTTTTCTTATGTATACTCAAGATGAATAGAATTGCTATTAATATTAATCAACTGAAATCTTCATATCTTAGATAAGCATAGCCTCATGACATTTTAAAGCTTCAGAAGGCCTTAGAAAACATTGTTCCAAGTTAGGTTTAATATCTTATTGTCAAAAACTATTTTGAAAGAGTCATCTATAAAGGATATTGAATATCTTACTCTAAGAACGAGGGATATTAAAAAGTATGATATGAATCTCTCACTCAATCTGATTTTCTTGATTTTGGTTGAGCAGAAATTGAAACTGGAGTTTCCTAATATTAAAACTAAATATAGTTTTTATACTTCATTTATTTAAAACTCATCTTCATAATCTTCAATAAACTGTCTTAAAGTATCATGATAATGTATAGCTAAAGAAAAAGATACCCTCAGCTCACACATGAATATATTCAGTACTGTTTAATATCAAGCATAGTTAGGAACTTACAAATGGGTCATTAAGCATTTAATATTAATGACAGATATGGTTCCTAAATTTAGAAGACATAAGCAGTCTGCTTTATATTTATAAAGTAGTTTTACCGTCATAGTAATATACAAGATGAGCCATGAACTTTAGAGGAAGAAATGAGGCTGGTGATAGTCCAATTACAGACTTACTGAGCTTTGAAATCATTTAATCTTCTTTGGAGAAATTGAATCTTAGAACATTTAAGTAAATTTCCCATGGTTACATGGGGAGTGTTTTCTTTCTTTCTTTGTTCATTCATTCATTTAGTCCTCACACATTTATTGTATATCTAGTGTGTTCCAGGAAGTATATAAGGCCTTTGGACTACACAGTGAAAAAAAAAAGACTTCTAAGAAGTTCATAATCTAATGGCAAAAATGGGACTATTATCCAACATTAGAACCAGACTTCTGATGCTTGTTCTTGGTTGCTTTCCAGTATATACTGTCATTTGCTTGTATCTACAGTTCAGAAAACCTTGGTTCTATTCTGAGGCCTCTAACTTTGGACAAATTATTTTCAGGACTTTAGGACCTAATTTCCCATTTTTAACCTAAAAATAAGCGTCTCAGTCTATCTACCTGGGCTACTTTAATAATAGTAATATAATATGTGTGAAAACATTTTGAATTGTGCATATAGAGTAACAGGGAAGGGAAGAAAAGTTAAAAGATTTATCTGAGTTCACTCAGCTAGAAAAAGATAGAATCCAGATTTCCTGACCACTGTGTCAGGAAGCTATTGTTCTTTCCATTGCTATTGTCCTTCTTTTGGCTACTATCTGGATACCTTGAATGAAATCTGTACAAACAATGGCTTCTGAACTTATTAAATAAAATGTTAGTGTATTAGTCAGGGATCTCTGGAGAAATAGAACCAATAAGATGTGTATATATAGAAAGATTTATCTTATGGAATTGTCTCACATGATTGCAGAGGCTTAGAGAGTCCAAAATCTGCCTCGGGGAAGTGGCTAGCAGGCTAGAGACTCAGGAAAGAGTGGCAATTTGAATCCAAAGGCAGTCTGCCATAGAACCATAAAGATCCTATGTTGCAGATAAATTCTGAAGGCAGTCTGTTTTCTCTTTATATTTATTGGAGTATAATTGCTTTACAATGTTGTGTTAGTTTCTGCTGTATAACAAAGTGAATCAGCTATACGTTTGCATATATCCCCATAACCCCTCCCTCTTGCGTCTCCCTCCCACCCTCCCTATCCCACCCCTCTAGGTGGTCACAAAGCACGGAGATGATCTCCCTGTGCTATGCGGCTGCTTCCCACTAGCTATCTGTTTTACATTTGGTAGTGTATATATGTCCATGCCCCTCTCTCACTTCGTCCCAGCTTACCCTTCCCTACCCCCCACCCCCACCAGGGTCCTCAAGTCCATTCTCTACTTTGTCTTTGTTCCTGGCCTGCCCCTAGGTTCATCAGTACCGTTTTTTTTAGATTCCATATATATGTGTTAGCATACAGTATTTGTTTTTCTCTTTCTGACTTACTTCACTCTGTGTGACAGACTCTAGGGAAGGAGTCTTATAGAGAAATTTCTCTTTCTTGGCGATATCAAACTTTTGTTCTATTCGGGTCTTCAGCTGATTAGGTGAGGCCCCCCCACCCCACATTATGGAGAGCAATCTGCTGTACTCAAAGTTCCTAATTTAAATGTAAATCTCATCCCAAAACACCCTCACAGAAACATCCAGAATAGTTTTTGACCAAATATCTGGGCACTGTGCATACAGGCATGTTGACATATAAAATCAACCTAGGTTATAAACATGTATTAATCAATTGTAAATACATGTTTATAACCTGGATTCTGGTCTAACTTACTTTGGAATAAATGTAGGAGACATTATGTTACCACTCCAGGTCAGTTTTTCAATTGAAAATTAAATATTCTGAATAGACGGTATCATATTCTGTTATTTATCTTGGACCCTGAATTAAAACTAATTAGAATTTGATTTAAAACAGTTTAACAAGGAAATAATCATACAATTTATTCATTCAACAAATATTCATTTAATAAGTTAATTTAGAGCTTCTACTGTTGGGTGCCACCTCAAGCATTATTCCACATTATGAATTCAAATGAAACTCTTAAAAATTTTTGGTTTCTAAAAGTGAAAGTTGCAAAACTCAAGATTCCATATTTGCTCATTTCCTATTTATTTCTCTTTGTTCACCAGTCATATTCCTTTTCATTAATCTTACCTAGACTTGTTAATGTATTCAATTTAAATTCCAATTAATCAACAAATCTACTAATAAACCAGCCAAGCAGCAAATACCCATCTTACACAAGCTATTTGACGAAGCAATTCAAAGTCTTGAAATATGCCTCAGATATATGCTTCTGTCTGGGGGAAGAAATGAGACTTCAGTTCTCAAAGGAACACTTCTCATTATTTTAGATCAAACAAGCTTTTACTAAAAAGAAAGGGCAGAAAATGCCATCTGCCTTAAGTAAATAACTTTAAGGGAGGTTTAAAAATTTTTCAAAAGAGCAAAGCTATAAAGTGCTGTGCATAATAAATGCTCATTTGTATGATGCAATATTAATAAAGTACAAACATTTTCATGTCTGAAATCAGGCCAGTTTCCTGAGCAGCTTTGAAGAGTGATATCTTAAGTATTCAGTTTAAAATTATTCTAATTTTATTCAAAACTATAATGTTATAAGCACAATGGCCATGCTTGGTATTAGAACAAGAACAAGGTTAACTAGTTTTTGCCCTGGTTACTTTACTCACTAGCTGCATGAGTTTGTGCTGTCTTTTTACTCTTTTTCTGGACCTTAGAGCGGAATGAGTTTTCCGGCTATAACTTGGGGTTAAAGGTAAATACCTTAAGGAAAGCAAATGCCTATTCAACACACTGAGGATTCTAAGCCAATTACACTCAAGGTATATGTCCTGAACTTGGGGTTGCTTTATAGATCATGATAACAGGCATTTACAGTAGCATAGGGTTATGGTCAATTATACTTTGTAGGAAATGACATTATAAATAGAGGTTTGGATTAAATATAATTTTAGGGATTTGACTATACATGAAATTCAGTAGTTTCATAGACATTAGATAAAAATTCTCATAAATACAAGTAAAAGAGCTACTAAGAAAATCAAATTTTATCTATACAGTTTCAAGCTTTAAAATACCTTCTTTTGTAGAGTTAACAGTACTCCCTACTACTTGGCTCCATGGTTTTAAGAAAAAAAAAAAAAGGAAAAAAGCTCTTTTAGGTGGTTTACATTGCACGTATGACAATTTAAAAATACTTGTTTCCTTTTGTTTACAGTACATAAATTATTCACTTTCATCCCTTTCCACCACTTTAACCTATCATACACACCCCTAGGAAAGTGCATCTTGAAAGTGCGTCTCTCTTTGGTTGCCCCAGATTCCTTTATTATTTTACTTATTGTATTAGACCGAAAGTACTGTTTCTGTGTTTTTGTCTATTCTTGCCTCATTCTATACTTCCTTCCTATGCAATCTTGTTCAGTCCCAAGGCTCAAAATACAATCCTTAGTTCAGTGATCCTATTTCATAGACAGGGTCTAGATTTCTTATCTGAGCTCTAAGTCTCTGACCTTTCCCTTCTCCTGCACTTTTCCTTCACTGTCCCCCATCAGAGGAAACAACACCATTCTTTCCTCAACAACAATAACAAAACCAATTTTGAGTGTTTACTGCATGCAAGGCACTCTGCAGAACCTATAGTGTTGAACAGGAAAGACATGGTCCCTTCTTTAGGGGAATTTGTGTTCCAGCAGGTAAGAGAGATAATAAACAACTAATTACCCAGTAATTTATTTAATCACAATTATATGTAGCATGTATTCCTGACATTCTTTACTCAATTATGGTCAAAGAAAGGTCAGTTTATTCATATATATATCATATATATGCAGACATACCAGTAGCTGACTCCAAGTGCTGTATCCTTAGAGCTCTGATCTCTGCATCTACTGGTGCTGATGTGCTGGAGGCTGGCTTGCCCTTGCCGCCCAATGGATTGTTGCTAAATGGCCCAGCTGACCTCAAAGAAGCTTAGGGTATGGCTTGCTCCTCTCACCGTGACATGCTGGAGGACCTGGTGTGTGTGAGAGTGTGGTATGACAGGGGCAGCCAGTAATTTGCGACATGCTTTAATTCTGGTTTCCATGAGAAACTTAAACTCCCTGCTCCTCCAGCTTTACCTCAGGGAAAAGGGGGAAAGTTTGGGGACAGTAGTCATCAGTGTGCCATTCACCACTTTTTATGATCCTGCCCACCCTTCAGTTGGACAGCGACACATTTGCAGTACTCACTCAGCAAACTCCAGGTGAACTGTAAAATGTTTTCCTTTGCTGCAGATGACTCCAAACTTTGGAGTCATATGAGGAGAGAGAAGAGCAAGCAGCAAATGTGCCAGAGTCTTAGATTCCCCAATGCTTTCTCAAACGTTTTCTCATTCTGTCTCTGGCTGCACTGAACTCTTTTAGTTCCTGGAAAATACTGGACTCCCTTTTACAACGTGACCTTTGCAGATCTTCCACCCTCTGTCTCAAATTTTCTTTTTAAACTCACCACACTCCCCTTCTTAATTCCTACTTATCCTTGATTTTCTAATATAAAAACCACTTTCTGGGGAAAGGTGTCCCCTCTTCCTGTCATATGGTTTTACAGCAAGTCATGTGCCATTTTTGGTGGACCTTATCTACATAACAATTTTATTATCTTTGTGTGATGTACAGAAGTCTGTCTCCTGTACTTACCCTTGACATTAGCAGTTGAGAGTCCCCAATAACAGAAAGGACACCAGTAGCCAGCCATGTATATATATGAATACATATATACTTATATATTTTTAAGAAAAAATGGACCTTCCTGTTTGCTCATAATTGAGTCAAAATTTTCAATAAAACATGCTACGTATACATTTGAGGGCTGGGACATATTTATGCTAATCATTGAATATCAGTGGTGCTGGCATATAGTAGATACTCAATAAACACTTGATGAGTGAATAAATAAATGAATACTAGCCCTAAGGAGTTTTCACTAAAAAAGGGATATGTACACCTCCAGTCCCGAGAGCCTGTGCAGCCTGCCACTGCCAGGGTCCTGTGAACCAGGGACAACTTCCCCGGGAGAACACACGGTGCACTACAGGCTGTTGCAACGTCATGCTGGCCTCTGCCGCCGCAGGCTCGCCCCGCATTCTGTACCCCTGTCTCGCCCCAGCCTGAGTGAGCCAGAGCCCACAAATCAGCTGCTCCTTTAACCCTGTCCTGTCTGAGGGAAGAACAGATGCCCTCAGGGGACCTACATGCAGAGATGGGGCCAAATCCAAACTGAACCCCAGGAGCAGTGTGAACAAAGAAGAGAAAGGGAAATCTCTCCCAGCAGCATCAGGAGCAGCAGATTAAATCTTCACAATCAACTTGATGTACCCTGCATCCGTGGAATACCTGAATAGACACAAATCATCCCAAAATTGAGGAGGTAGACTTTGGGAGCAACTGTAGACTTGGGGCTTGCTTTCTGCATCTAATTTGTTTCTGGTTTTATGTTTATCTTAGTTTAGTATTTAGAGTTTATTAGCACTGGTAGATTTGTTTATTGATTTGGCTTCTCTCTTCCATTTTTTTTAATATATAGATACATATTTTTTTTCCTTGTTCTCTTTTTGTGTGTATGTGTATGCTTCCTTGTGTGATTTTGTCTGTATAGTTTTGCTTTTACCATTTGTACTAGGGTTCTATCTGACCTTTTTTGTATTTTAATTTTTTTAATTTTAATAATTTTTTAGTTTTAATAACTATGTTATTTATTTATTTATTTATTTTCTCCCTTCTGAGCCATGTAGCTGACAGGGTCTTGGTGCTCTGCCTGATGTCAGGCCTGTGCCTCTGAGGTGGGAGAGCCGAGTTCAGGACATTGGTCCACCAGAGACCTCCCAGCTCCACGTAATATCAAATGGCAAACGCTCTCCCAGAGGTCTCCATCTCAACACTAAGACCCAGCTCCACTCAATGACCAACGAGCTACAGTGCTGGACACACTATGCCAAACAACTGGCGAGACAGGAGCACAACCCCACCCATCAGCAGAGAGGCTGCCTAAAATCACAGTAAGGTCACGGGCACCCCAAAACACACTACCGGATGCGGTCCTGCCCACCAGAAAGACAAGATCCAGCCTCATCCACCAGAACACAGGCACCAGTCCCCTCCACCAGGAATCCTACACAACCCACCGAACAAACCTTAGCCAGTGGGGGCAGACACCAAAAACAACGGTAACTGCAAACCTGCAGCCTGCGAAAAGGAGACCCCAAACACAGTAAGATAAGCAAAATGAGGAGACAGAGAAACACACAGCAGATGAAGGAGCAAGGTAAAAACCCAACAGACCAAACAAATGAAGAGGAAATAGGCAGTCTACCTGAAAAAGAATTCAGAGTAATTATAGTAAAACTGATCCAAAATATTGGAAATAGAATGCAGAAAATACAAGAAATGTTTAACAAGGACGTAGAAGAACTAAAGAGCAAACAATGATGAACAACACAATAAATGAAATTAAAAATTAATAGAATAACTGAGGCAGAAGAACGGATAAATGACCCGGAAGATAAAATAGTAGAAATAACTACCGCAGAAAAGAATAAAGAAAAAAGATTGAAAAGAACTGAGGACAGTCTCAGACACCTCTGGGACAACATTAAACGCACCAACATTCAAGTTATTGGGGTCCCAGAAGAAGTAGAGAAAAAGGGACTTAGAAAATATTTGAAGAGATTATAATTGAAAACTTCCCTAATACGGGAAAGGAAATAGTCAAGTCCAGGAAGCACAGAGAATCCCATAAAGGATAAATCCAAGGAGAAACACACCAAGACACATATTAATCAAACTATCAAAAATTAAATACAAAGAAAATATATTAAAAGCATCAAAGGAAAAACAACAAATAACATACAAGGGAATCCAAATAAGGTTAACAGCTGATCCTTCAGCAGAAGCTCTGCAAGCCAGAAGGGAGTGGCAGGACATATTTAAAGTGATGAAAGGGAAAAACCTACAACCAAGATGACTCTACCCAGCAAGGATCTCATTCAGATTCGACGGAGAAATTAAAACCTTTACAGACAAGCAAAAGCTAAGAGAATTCAGCAACACCAAACCAGCTTTACAAGAAATGCTAAAGGAACTTCCTTAGGCAGGAAACGCAAGAGAAGGAGAAGACCTACAATAACAAACCCAAAACAATTAAGAAAATGGTAATAGGGACATACATATCAATAATTACCTTAAATGTAAGTGGACTAAATGCTCCAACCAAAAGACATAGACTGGCTGAATGAATACCAAAATAAGACCCATATATATGCTGTCTGTAGAGACCCACTTCAGACCTAGGGACACATACAGACTGAAAGTGAGGGGATGGAAAAACATTTTCCATGCAAATGGAAATCAAAAGAAAGCTGGAGTAGCAATTCTCATATCAGACAAAGTAGATTTTAAAATAAAGACTATTATAAGAGACAAAGAAGGACACTACATAATGATCAAGGGATCAATCCAAGAAGAAGATATAACAATTGTAAATATTTATGCACCCCACATAGGAGCACCTCAATACATAAGGCAAATGCTAACACCCATAAAAGGGGAAATCGACAGTAACACAATCATAGTAGGGGACTTTAACACCCCACTTTCACCAATGGACAGATCATCCAAAATGAAAATAAATAAGGAAACACAAGCTTTAAATGATACGTTAAACAAGGTGGACTTAATTGATACTTATAGGACATTCCATCCAAAAACAACAGAATACACTTTCTTCTCAAGTGCTCATGGAACATTCTCCAGGATAGATCTTATCTTGGGTCACAAATCAAGCCTTGATAAATTTAAGAAAATTGAAATTGTATCAAGCATCTTTTCTGACCACAATGCTATGAGACTAGATATCAATTACAGGAAAAAATCTGTAAAAAATACAAACACATGGAGACTAAACAATACACTACTAAATAACCAAGAGATCACTGAAGAAATCAAAGAAGAAATCAAAAAATACCTAGAAACAAATGACAATGAAAACACGACAACCCAAAACTTATGGGATGCAGCAAAAGCAGTTCTAAGAGGGAAGTTCATAGAAATACAACCCTTCCTCAAGAAACAAGAAACATCTCAAATAAACTACCTAACCTTACACCTAAAGCAATTAGAGAAAGAAGAACAAAAAAACCCCAAAGTTAGTAGAAGGAAAGAAATCATAAAGATCAGATCAGAAATAAATGAAAAATAAATGAAGGAAAGAATAGCAAAGATCAATAAAACTAAAAGCTGGTTGTTTGAGAAGACCGTAGCATTCCTGGGATAAACCCCACTTGATCATGGTGTATGATCCTTTTAATGTGCTGTTGGATTCTGTTTGCTAGTATTTTGTTGAGGATTTTTGCATCTGTATTCCTCAGTGATTGGCCTGTAGTTTTCTTTGTTTGTGACATCTTTGGTTTTGGTATCAAGGTGATGGTGGCCTCATAGAATGAGTTTGGGAGTGTTCCTCCCTCTGCTATATTTTGGAAGAGTTTGAGAAGGATAGGTGTTAGCTCTTCTCTAAATGTTTGGTAGAATTCTGTGAAGCCATCTGGCCCTGCGCTTTGGTTTGTTGGAAGATTTTTAATCACAGTTTCAATTTCAGTGCTTGTGATTGGTCTGTTCATATTTTCTATTTCTTCCTGGTTCAGTCTTGGAAGGTTGTGCATTTCTAAGAATTTGTCCTTCATTTTATTGGCATAGAGTTGCTTGTAGTAATCTCTCATGATCTTTTGTATTTCTGCAGTGTCAGTTGTTCCTTCTCCTTTTTCATTTCTAATTCTACTGATTTGAGTCTTCTCCCTTTTTTTCTTGATGAGTCTGGCTTATGGTTTATCAATTTTGTTTATCTTCTCAAAAGCGTTTGTCAGTGTGAAATAACCATAAATCTGTGTTCATTCTGAACTCATTAAAGTTGGGAACACTGCCACCTCATCTTAACCCTGCCCTGAGTGCACAGAATTGCAGCAAGATGGCAGGAACCTAGGCTTTGAGCCAAGAAACCTCACTAGAGAAGCTATCACTCTCTTCTCATCCTATCTCTCAGCCTGGCTTCAGACAGGACCACAGCTGAGCACTACCTTCAAACTAAGACCCTGTTCCCTTAAAGACATTCATATTATAAAAGGTGATTACACAACATTTTTAAAGTATATTTTTAAATGAGTATTCAACTGAGACTGGAGACACAGAGATTACTTCTTCTGGCTCTTAGGTTATCAGTCTCTAAGTAACCATTTAGTATATACTAAAAATCATCTTAAACTATACTTGGTATTTCTTTTCTAACAGAATGAATGCAGTTCTTTTCTAGTGTTTTGGTGATTTTCAGGTGTCAAGCTACCTACAATTACTTGATTAAACCAGTATTTTTAAAGCATATACTACTACACAGGGTTTGGGGCTTTTTGGAGTAATTTGATTAAAACTGGACATTATGTGGATGAGTTCCATCGGTAGAAACCTCTAAATATCAAGCAGCTGAATACATGAACAGATAAGCAGAGGATTCTTGACCTTCCAGAACTCACCTAATAGACATATATGGCAGCTGTCTTTTCAATTTCCGTTTTTCCCCATTATAACTCCTCAGAATTGAGAGGTAAAAGATGGTGTCTAATTGGGAAATATGGCCCTTCCCCCCAGTGAAGCCCAGGTCCTTTATCCCCTATCTCCTTTGGCTCTGTTGTTAGTGTGTGCACGTGCCCACAATTGCACCCCCCCCCCCAAAACGTATGCACACACAAATAAAACAGTGACCTTGAGAAATCAAAAGTAGTAACAAAATTTGGAGCAAGTAGGATCCATTATAATTTCTTGAGCATGAGAGCAATATTATTTTGTGTTTCAGCAGATCCATATGGCAGTGAAAGCTGCATTGTGCTTGCCAGATTAATTTACCAACTTTAGGCAGAGTTAATTGATGTCCTGCTATGTAGTGGGGAGAAATGGGTATAGGGAAATGTATCAGGAAGCAGCTGCAATGAAACAAGCATGAGCAAATAAAGGTCTTTTCTGATTGATGCGATGAGATGAATGGAAGTTGAAGGACAGGAAGAGGAAGAGATGTTTCTAAGTTTGTGAGAAAAGAATGGGAGGTGAGGAATGGGGTAGAGGATTAAAAAGATTCCTGTTTTTAGGCATGTTAGTTTATAATACTGGCCTATCTGAGTGAAGATGTGTGTGGGCAGCTGGAGATGAATGACTGAAACTCAGGAGAGGGGAGGCAGAAAAATGAGTGTTTGAAATACAGAGCTGTGGAATATTTTCTATCAATTTCAGCATCTTATTCAGTTAAAGGCCTCACTGCCTTTTTTTGATTCTTACCTTTCTTTCCATCATCAGTTGGTTAGAAAGCATTTGAAAGTTTCTTCGTTCTGCTACTAATTATACCTTGATTGAACTATCACAATGCCTTGTAAATTTGTCTCTTCAATTTGTTCTTTCCTTGCTCCAGTACATCATATATGATTTTACAAGCCTCGCTTTTCCAAACCACTCTGCACAAATAATGTTTTTGGCTTCCTATTGCCTACAAAATCCAAGCTAGACTTCCCTCAGCCTCATTTTTCAGCTCCAATCCACTCTTTGCAGCCTAATTTTTCATTATTGTTCTTCATGAAACCTATGCTGTAACAAATTGACCTACTCATTGGCCATCACACATGCTTGATGCTTCCCCATCTCTGTGCACTGCTTATGCTGATCCTGAATGTCTTTTTTAAGTCAGCGTGCCTAAATCCTAAGCATAGGGCAAATGTTTGTTCTACCATTATTGCCCCAACTGGAGATCCCTTTCCTCAATTACCTTGGTGTTTTACCTGTATCTCTTATGCCACTAATCTCATTTTATCTTGAATTAAATTTACTTGCCAATCTTCCTTATCTCCCTAAAAATATCTTAAGTTGCTTGAAGACAAGAACTGTATCAGAGATAAGTTTTAAATTTTTTGGTACTCGCTATTGGTTTTTGCATATAGCAGTACTTAATAGTTACTAAAGTAAATATGCTTTCTCATAATTGCATTAGATTTTCAATTTTTTAGTAAGCATTCTTTGGTTGTTAGCAAGGGAAAAGGACTCAGCATAACTTATGCCAAGAAAAGACTTTATTAAAAATCTATGATGCAACTCAAAACAGTAAAGAAAAAGTTGAAGAAACATCACTCAAAAGCAAAGAAAGCACGGTGTCCCAGGGATACAGGGAGCAGGAATTAAGGGAAAATCTTCTTAGTGTGTTATTATTGACATGAACCAGCTCCAACAGTTTTGCTATCTCAACATAATTCTGGTCAAGATTGAAATTCCCTGAAGAACTCTTGACTGGCTTAGACTAAGCCAGATGCCAGGAGCGGGTGGGGCTCATTGGCTGACAGTTCTAACAGGATTTCATGAAGACTGTTACTTTCCAAAGCAGAATCAGAGGGAATAGATACCCAGCAGATGAGAACAACCGACTCTAATACATCCATCCAATAAAACCTCATGCATTAATAAAGCATTCATGCATTTATTCAACCAACCAGAATTTATTGGGTGCCTGTTCTATCAGGCGCTGTGCTAATTGCTAGGGTTACAAATATGAATCAGTTGTCATCCTATCTTTAAAGAGTTTATAGTACAGTATATTTCTATTACTTTTCTAATTCATTTAATGATTTTATTAAAATGAATGGTCAAAGAATTAAATGTACACATCTCTTGGGAGCTTTTCACTGCATCATGCCTCACTTACGTTCTATGTGACTTCAGCCCTAGGTGAATGACCCACCCTGCATCATGATCTCTCAGTTAATTAACTTCATCAGTAATAAGCATGCTAGGAGACAAAGATCAGAAAAGTCTGCAGGCAAAGATTATCTAGAGACTTGGAGACTTTGCTGAGGAATTTAGATTTTATTTAAAGTGTTTTGGGGAGCAATTAAGAGATACTAAACTCAGAGCACCCCACTCTGGCTTCTAGGTAGAGACAGCACTATGAAAAGACCAGGGAGACAAGACTGGGAGCAGGACATCTGTTAACAGGATGTCACAGTGGTCAAATTGTACGTTAGATAAATGTGTCAGCAGAGGGTAGGTGAAAAGTGGACAGGCTCAGGAAATACTTCAGTTGTGGAGTTAACAAAACTTGCTTATGGAGTAGACATAGGATGATCTCTAGGTGTAGTGAGGTGCCATTTCCTGAGATCCTTATTTCCTATTCAATTTACTTTCAATATGCCAATTTTTCTCTCTCATTTTGACCACGGATCCATTGACCCTTTTATTATTTCTCTATCAGTTCTATCTTGCATTCATTTCCTGTCCTTAAAGCTTGGATCAATGGTTCATTGTTTCTATCACTCTTATGAACATCTCAAACCCCTTACCTCAGTCTTCTCCCATTGTACTTGTCTAGCAAAATGTTCACAAAACTGCCCATACTTTATGAACTTCGACTGGACTTTGGAAATACCACACAATGGACAGAAGTCGTCCCCACCAACTCTTCCGTCTCTGAAGAAAGTTCGACCAGATCCATGTCCCTCTGGTATATGCCCTAAACTTAGTCAATGAATCTTCTTATATGGCTCAGGTGCTTTTCAAGCTGCTGTCCTGTGCTAGTACTAAGAGTGATACAGTTTGTGCACAAACCCTTCAAGAGCAGTATCTCAGTTTCTCACAGTCTTTCAGCTCTCCTAGAAGTAAGCCCCACTGGTTTTCAAAGCCAAATATTATGGGGACTCATCTTCCCAATGCAGCTCCCCCAGGCTGGGGATCCCAATGTGGGGCTTGGAACCCTTGCTCCTAGAGGGGACCTCTGTGGTTGTAATATCCCTCCTGCTTGTGGGTTAGCACACCAAGGGTGTGGGTTCTGACTAGACCATGTCACTGCCCCTCCTACCTGTCTAGATATGGCCTTTTCTTTATATCCTTAGTTGCAGAAAAATCTTTTCTGTTAGTCTTCGGGTCATTCTCAGAGAGAGTTGTTCTATATGTAATTGTAGTTTTGCTGTGTCCATTGGAGGAGCTGAGCTCAGGATCTTCCTATTCTCCCTTTTTGATTTGGCCATGTTTACTTTCCTGGTGCTTTTACTGCCTCCCTGACTTGTTTGTTCTTTCTTCCTTTTTTCTGTCTTCTCTCCCTCCCTCCCACTATCCCCTCTCCCTTCCTTTTTTTTTTTTCTTGAATTTCATTTTTTTCTGTCAGTTCCTTGTGTTGCTCTCTTTTTGAGTTTCTCTTCTAAGCTTTGTTCTCTTTTGGTAACAGACAAATCTTAGGTTCTGTCTGGACCCATGAAGTTTCTCTAAAGAGAACTCTTCCAGTGATCTGCGATCTGCTGGTGTGTGTGTGTGTGTGTGTGTGTGTGTGTGTGTGTGTGT